>NW_009601157.1:41479-59241 GCF_000690535.1 Cariama cristata | reverse complement strand
CTCGCCAGCCTGTCAAGGTCCCTGTGGCTCGCATCCCTTCCCTCCAGCGTGTCGACCGCACCACACAGCTTGGCGTCGTCGGCACACTTGCTGAGGGTGCACTCGATGCCACCGTCCATGTCGCCGACGAAGATGTTAAACAGCACCGGTCCCAATCCCGACCCCTGAGGCAACGCCACTCCTCACCAGTCTCCACTTGGACATCGGGCTGTTGACTACAACGCTTTGAGTGCGACCATCCAGCCAATTCCTTATCCACCAAATGGTCCATCCGTCAAAGTCAAGCCTCTCCAATTTAGAGACAAGGCTGTCGTCTGGCACAGTGTCAAATGCTTTGCACAAGTCCAGGTAGATGACGTCAGTTGCTTAACTGTTGAATAATTAAATAAACAAATAATTAAAAATGTTGGAAAAATTTTCCATGGGTGTGCAATGTCTGACTATGGTAGGATGTGAGAAAAAGATAATATTAATTCAGTTAAAATCTCTAGAGCTGTGAGCAGGACCAGTAGCACCTTCAAGTGTCAGCATCTTTGTGTGGCTACCAAGTGCTGAAATCAGCAGGACTGGGGATCTGCCTGTTCAGGAGAGATGTCGTGAGGTTTGAAGCTGAATCTACATGCACAGACCCCTAAAATTCAGGTGGTGGCTGGACCAAAGCACTTTCTATTGTACTCTGGTAACTTTTTTTTCCCCTTAGACTTTTTTTTTTTTTTTTAGTTTGGGAACTCAGAGAGATCATTTGGGAGATGTGGGCCTTCTTGCCTAATGACTATGGGCAGAATATTTTCAGGCAGTTCTTATTGCAATTTTTTGATTCGCAAAGTGTGTGATGGATAGAAGTGTGGCAGGATAGAAGTGATCACATTACAGCAGAAGGATTATGGACCACAGTTTTTCTCCTGTGAAAAACCCCAGAAAGAAAAGTCTTTCTGACTCTTTACTGAACATGGATAAAGCTATCTGTGTTTGATTTATTTAAGCAATGTAACAGGTGCAAAGCAGGTGGAACATAAATCTTGGAAAAAATTACCTTCAGCCACCTCAAAAGCTTTTTTCTATAGCACTGACTTGCATTGGGCAGGTTCATTGCCAGGCTTGTTCCTACTCAGGATGCCTTGCTATGGCCTCGTACCCAGCAGAAGTCAGGTGGTGATGTTAAAAACTGTGCTTGGGTTTGGTGTAAATGAAAAAGGAGGGTTTCTGTTCAGAAAGGCTGGTGAGGGGTAGAAGCCAACTGGGGAGCTGTGGGGTGCAGGCACTGCCCTGACTCCGCACTGCCTGGCCCATCCCAGCAGTGCTCAAGGACATGCAGGGGCACTGCCTGACATGGCTTCTGCAGGAGAAAACTCAAAAATATTTAGTTTTCACTTTTTAAAGTGGTTTAAATCCACAACTGGATCCCTTATGGCACTGGAAGATACTGAAGCTTTCGGGGGGAAGGGGAATGTTTTCCCCGTCACGCCTTGCAGTGTCAAACAGTGTTTCCTGCGTGGAGTTTGCACATCCCGACCACGCACTGAGAACCCGCTGACGTTTGTGACACCTAAATATAACATAGCCAGAGCCTCAGAGCCAGCTGTCCACATCAGTGCAGACACAGAGGCTCCTTTTGGTGTGGTTTCGCTCTCCTGCAGTATGGGGTACGTCAGTGACCCTGGTGTCCTGAGGTGTTGAGCTGACCATGGGTCACCATGCACAGTCAATCTGTGGTGATGGTGGTGAGGGGGACCCTCTTACTCAGCCACGTGCAGCATAACGTGACGTGTATCCAGCTACCTGTCAGGATATTTATGAAACAACAATAGCGTAACTTCACATAACACTATTTCCAACGTTCGAGGGAAGTCCTGTCATTTCCCGATGTCTGGCATCTGCCGGGTCTCCTTGTCTGCTCTGGTTACCAAGACATGGTAAAACTTGATAATAGCTGTGTGCGTTTGCCCTGATAAGATGGATTTTATGCTGTTTTCTTATGCTAAATAAAAGGAAATAAAGGAATTTCCTTTGCAGCAGGTGATGGTTTGGTGGTAGGGTTGCTGGCTGGGAGAGAGTGAAGGCAGGTACCCTCTGGCTCGGTACCCCAGGGACACCCCGCAGACCTGCCTGCACCGTCTTTTGGGAGGGGGTATTGGGCCACAGGGGAAAACGTGCCTGTCGATGACTGGGTTTGTACAACACGTACCCTCTGCATAGCAAGTGTGAGGCAAGAAGGTTTCCTTGATCATGTGAAGTGTTTCTCCTCGGTGCTGCCTGCATCCAGCTGTAAGGCAGTTGTTTTGTCCTGTGTCGCAGAGGGCTGTTGCTGGGTTCATGCATGTGCTGCTTTCTCTCTGAAATAATCTGCTTAAACTAATAACCCTCCAGCTGGGACCACAACTGGATGCAAAGGAGATGACTTGGGAGTTTTCCTTCTCTTGTGGGTTGCATGGGAGAAGTACCAAAGGGGTTTTGCTGTTGACCTGATGATTTCTAGGGACAAAAGTGACCACTGTAACTGACTGACCCGAATCTTGCATAAAACTGGCTTCATAATCTCATTTGTATCCAACGTCACCGTCTGTTAAATAGTTTATTCTGGTGCACCAAAAAGGAGATCGGAGGGCAGAGATTTTGGCTGTCTTTGCACTTGTCAGATCCCAGAGGAGGGAAACTTTCGAGCTGCCTTGAAGTTCTTTCAAAAATATTGGTCCTCATGGAAAGTGCCAGAAGTACCAGTTCCAAAACTGTGAGCAATGAAACACAGACTGTGCCGAGGTTTGCACCACTGACCCCCTTTTGCGAAGGCGAGGCGTCTCCTTTGGCAGGAGGGTGATCTCCCTCCCCTGGAGCCTGCGGAGGAGGCTTCCACGACGGCAGGGCACCGTGCCAGAGGTGTGGGCTGGCCAGAGCCTCCTTCAGCCTTTCGATGACTGCTTCACGTGCTGGCTTTGCACTTCAGGTGAACTACTGAAAATTGAGCAATGGGCCATCAGGAGCTGTGCATGAACTTTTATACCTGTTCTGTCTGAGTTTTGAATCTTGCTTTTCCCCATCTTCTGTTAATAATCATTGTTGAAGGTTTCAGCTCGATGACTGTGGCGCAGTTCATACCTGTGACTCCATAAAGGCAAGGAGGTTTATCACAGCAGAGCAATTTTTCTTCCCTGTTTTTTAAGCACTTTGATTAGCTGGAGTATATTTTTATTTTTGTTGATGTCTGCTTTTGCTGAGCCTTTAAGTGTCTTGCAGAACAGCAATTTTTCAAGCCTGCTAATACCAATGCTCTCCTAATAAAAATGCAGCCGCCTATGAGGCAGAAGGCAATGGTGCCAGCCAGGTTAGTCAGTGATGTAGGGAGAGATGTGAAGATGGAGCCCGTGTCTAGGTAAAGCAGAATTTACCTCTGCACGCCTGGATGGTTGCCTACCTCTCTTCTCCGTTAGAGGATACCTAGAAAGGGCAGGGATTTCCCACTCCCTGAGCAGAGCATCCAGCGCCCTCCTGCATCCTTTCAGGGTTTCTAGGGGGGTAATGCACCCCCAAAAGCTGGGTATGGACCTGGACAGACTAGTGGGGTGATGTGAAGGCTCCTGTATGAGTCAGCAGCTATAGGTGGAGACCTCTTGTCCCTCCTGAAATGTGGTGTTAATTGTAGAGCTGAGCAAATCAGTGAAGTGGACCTGGTCTCGGAGCCATGCCCTGTGTCAGTATGATGCTGGCATGTGATGGTTGCACTGGTAATTCACACTTACTTTGGGTGCCTGTTGGGGGCTGCTGTGTAGTGGTGAGGCTGATGTAAGCCAGCTGGTCATGCCGAAAAGCAAGAATGGTGTGAATAAGGTCTTTCTCTTGCTTTTGTAGAAAGGTCATTATCAGCCTGAACATGCAGCCTTCCTTCTTACCGTGCTGTCTGCACGGAGCTGCTGGTATCTGCTTTAGTGGTTGGACCAGGTGAGTAAGGGTTTTATTGATCCTCATCGGAGGCTGAGGCTGCTGACCCCTGTGCTTTATGGATTCAGAGGGTTTCTGGTTTCCATCTCTGCTGGTCACACTGGCTGGGTTTTCATTACAGATGTGTCTCCAGCCCAGCAGTGCTCACGCGCAGTAAGAAGATATTTTTAACCGTGGGAGCTAAAGCTGAGGCGATGGTCTGCAGAGAGGCCCTTGATGTGTCCAGCTGCCATGGTGGCTATGCAAATCGGACCAGACTCTGTTCTGCATGCTCGCACTGACGGACGTGTGAGTGCTGCACATACATGTCCTCCCCGGCACCAGGAGGGATGTGGGGCTGGCTGCGACATGGCCGGGAATGCTGTTCACTGGGAAGGAAGGCAGCCTGGGTTGAGCCCTCCTGCTCCTCGGGCTCTCTGGCAAGGGACTGCAAAGCTGGGTCCTGCTCCTTGCCCGCAGGGAGGATTGACATGGGGTGAAACAGGTGCTGGAGTGGTGGCAAACAGACCGTAGCTGTTTTGCACATGCGGGGCGACGATTCTGTCACACTGATGGAGTTTGTCTCATTTCTTTTGGTGGCAAAGGTCAGGGAAAAAAGGTCATCACCTGAGGTACCAAATAATTACTGAACATCTCTGCTTTCCACTTGGAGACCCGGTGTTTGGTGAGGACATTGTGCTTGGCTGCAAAAGGAGCAATGACCTTAGCGTGCATCGGTTGGGTGTCAGCTGAGATGGGTGCGACGGTCACAAAATAAAGGCCCCCATGCAAAACCCCAGGCTGGGTGACAGCACCCTGTATTGACGTCCTTGCCTACCCCACAGTGGCTTTGCACAGACCTTTGCCTTTGCTGCAAGTGGCTGGTGCACACTGGGTGTGCTGGCCACTGGTGCTTTCAGTGTCAAAGGGTTTGTCCATGGAGAAAAATGATCAGAGGCTTATTCCTTTTTTTTTTTTCCCCTTGAATATTTGTGTCTCTTCTGCTAATGGGATAACCCACCTCAAGCCTGTTGTTGTCAGCTAAATAGCTTGATATTTCTATTTGTAATGTAAATGATTAAAAAAAAAGATTAGCCAAGCTTGGATTTTTAGATACTACCATTGTGATTAAAAGAATAGACATTGCAAGAGTCTGACTGTTGATCAGCCCCATTTATAAGGGTTCATTATAAATAAATCTTTATCTAACTTGTTTCAAATCTAACTGAAAAAGTCTGCTTGCATCCTAACTCACAAGGACAAATGTCAGTATTATGAGGGTTCTGGGATAGAGTTATAGTGTTGCAGTTTTCACAGGAAAGGTTAATATCTTTATTAGAAAAAAATCACTTGCAGGACTTTCTGTGCAGTCTAACAGCTCAGTACGGTCTTGCTGTGCTTGTCACAGCACTCCTGGGCTAACGTAGCCCAGAACTTCTGAAGATTTTCCTGGGTCTTCAGTGGTCTTTGGTACTGAGACAACAGCTTTGACGAGGGTGCTGATGCTTCCTGAACCCCACCTTTGCTTTTGCTGGCACAGTGCACGATGTCTTGGCAGAGCGGCTGGTTTCGCAGCGTCAACTCCCAGCATAGCTGTGTCGAGATCTCGCTTCACCAAAAAGTGCCTCATCAGATGTAGGAAGGGAAGGACCATGCCTGCTGTGGGGCCCTTTGCATGTCTCTTCTGCTTTATGGTCCGGTGCACGCCCCGTCCCCCAAAAAAGGGAGCATCAGGCAAATAGATTGTGCGCTGCTTCTTACTGTTTCACTGCTATGCAAAACATGACACTGCAGTAGGAAAATGTTGGTCTAAAATAAAGCGGAGTAAAAGGTTAGGGCAGGTGAATCTGCAGGGCGGGAGGTGTGATGGGGTGAAAAACTCATCCGGGATGGGGGGCTGCCAGCGAGCCTCTGCGCTGATCTCCTGCTGTCGGGTCAGCTGCAGGGCCCCTGGCGGCTCCATGGGGCTTATTAATAAAACCGTTCAATGTGATGCTTTTTTTTTATTGTAGTGACTCCAACCTGATGGCTGAGAAGAGGGACATCATTCACACGTGCTTCTATTTCATCCTGAATTGTTCGCCTTTGAGCTCAGCCGCTTGGTTTTTCTGGGCCTTCATCTAACTTAATTAAATATTCAACCCTCTTTTTTCCTTCTAAACACTTCAGTTTTTAATTTAGTGATCTGTGTGCCCATTCATTTAAATAATAGTTCTGCCACTTAAAAAAAAAGATTTTCAATACTGCGTAGGGCTGAGCTGCTCACTCGTGAGTAATCTATGGAGTTAATGCTGAGTATTTTTAAAATCTCTCATAAAATATTTATGTCCATTTGACATCTGCATTGTTTGTAGAATTCACATGCGACTTTCTGAGCAGGGGTTTCATCTGAGAAATCTGACTTGTTTCAGTTTTGTTTGTGTGTGCAAGTCCTGATATTGCAACTTTTCTGGCTGGGTAACTCCCAAATGTGAAGTTATTCTGCAGATGTCAATGTTTGAGTTAAAAATATTTTCTATAAAAAGTGTGTGGTATTCCCCCAAACAGCGATGTGTCTGTGATCAGCTCTTCTGGCAAATCTGTTTGCTACAGACTCTGTAAAGTGAGTGCAAAAGGGGAAGACAGGAGGGCAAAGCATATCTGAGATTTATTTTTCATGCATCAGTAGGAATTATTTTATTATAGCTTTAAATTCACTACAGTTTATTTAAATAAAGTGGTATGCAAAGTAACGATGGATATTTTAGTGAGTAGCTCTATCACAAAGATGTTTTTGAAATGGTGAGAAGAAGTTAGAAACTTTATATAAATTACTGTAAGTGTGACAGACTGTCATTATGCAATCTATTTCAGTCAGGTGGGCGCCCCAGTTAATCTCTAATTCTGGGGAACCCAAAATTATAAAATGACATGAAACATGTCTGAAAAATGCATCTTTTAAGAGATGTTATAAAGTATGACAACATGCATGTGTCAGGCAGTGCCAGAAGCGATGATTTAGCTGCACAGTTAACAACTTTTCTGTCTTTGATGGAAAAATGGTACAGTTCACCCATTTTTTATCACTATTTCACATATTTCTGAGGTCGACCCAAAGTTACTTTCTGTACAGTATAACCTGGAAAATGTATTGTATATCCACATGCTCTTCCATACTCATGCCAATATTTTTAACGCATGACTAAAGGTCAGGTATTGGCAGAGAAGTTCCCAGCAGAGGTCAGGTTCTTACCCCACGTCCTGGAAGAAAATCTGTGCCAAGTCCTGTGGTGTGGACTCTCCCCGAGAGGACACTCCCCAGTTACTCATTTTAAACGTAGGCACTGCCTGTAATGGAAGGATCAGAAATTCAGCACCTTTTCACTGGAGCTGTGCGGGGTACGGGCAGTGTGGTGGGCAGGGAGACAAGTCATCCTCTAACGGATGGGCTTTCTGAAGTCTGGGTTGGTGAAGGATGCCGACACCATCCGTTTTCTTTCCTTGCATCTCAAAGTCTTTCCCCTTGCAGTCCTGAGTCAGCTCCCCTAGCCTGGGCTCCTGCGTCCCACCTCGGGCTGGGCCGTGGTACAGCATAGGCTCTCCAAAGACGGTGTTGTGTTTGAAGTTAAGTGAATTTGTTGTCAACTGGCAGGACTGAAGGTGGGGAGGACTTGGTTTTATTCTCTACCAGAGCCTTAACTACCCTCAAGGAGTCTCTGTCTTGGTGCTCTTATTTGATGGGCGAGAGGCGAGACTGTTTACCTCCCAGGGCCGCAGTGAGACTAAACCTCGTGTTCGTAACGCCCCTGAGGTCAGGTGTGTAAATGTGTATTTAATGTCCAACTGCAGGCAGTGCCAGGGCTTTTCTCCAAGTATCTGATAACAAACAATGATTCTACCACCTGTAAAATATTGGAGCTGCTCACAAACACACACTTCCAAGCTCTCCTTATAGGGAGCAAAACTTGGTGTCTTTGCTATCAAGGTTCACGTTCTTCAGTACCATAAACCCTGCTTTTACTTTCCACTAAATGCTTCCCAAAAGCTTTTAAGTCATCGAGACTCATACGTTACCACATGCTACTTGTTTATTTTATTTTTTTTTATGAATAGGACATATTTTATTTGAATCCATAAAATAAGTATCTACTACAACACAAGAAATCTCCACAGCAGTTCCTGGAATACAAAGAAGCTAAATATGCTTCTTGTAAATCTCTCTTTCTCTTGTAGATCCAAATTATAAATTAAATAAATAAGAAAAACATAAATACACATTTCAAGATACAGCAATTATTAGGTAGAAACATTAATCATCTCCTCTTCGCCTCCATCCTCATACTGCTTAAAGCTATTAATTAACAAATGAAATACTACTATACAGCTTTCTCAACAGACAAAACTCTTACTGCCCTGGACTGTGTGTTGAGTGCTCTATGGGTCACATCAGCTACAAGTGCAGGTACCACAAACGCTCACTGTCTTAATTACCCCAAATTCAGCAAATGGACTTTTCCTAATGTCTGTCCATCGTCTTTATTTTTGATTTGTTTAGGGAATGAGACCAAAAAAGGGAACTGGTGTTTACTATTCTCCCTACTCCTTGAGCACATGCATTGCCGTGCAAGAGAGCAGTCCCACTGAATTTACTAGGTTTACCTATATGCGTAAAAATAGCCTGTGCCAACAAGGCCAAGGCTTCTGGCAAGATTTCTATGGGTTGGGGAGGGGGTGTTGTGTGGTTGGTGACGTTTGTAAAAGATGTTTCAGGAAAATCTTGGCCGTGGCTCCAGCTTGGTTCAGTCATGGAGGACCTGATGTTGGCAGGGTGACGGTGTCTGGACTATGACACAGGGGTAATGCATCAGGCTCTAATTTAAAGGTGTGGTTGGACCCCCATGAGAAAACTGCTCTGGTGCCGTTCAGGTGTGCAGCCTTCAGCGGGCATTGGCATTGCTCTTGCGTGCTGTGGCTGGCGACACATGGTCAATACTGGGCCACCATCGCCTTTTCTCCTTGCCTTGCCAGCAGCCGGGGCGTTTCAGCGCGTGGTTAACGAGGAGTTGTGTTCTCCTTCTTTCCCAGGAGGAAGAAAGAAAAGCAGGAGAGCAAATCATCCCTCTGCCAGGCTGCTGAGTCAGAGAAGGACTTTTGCCTTTGGAAAGGAGGAGGGGAGAGTCTGTGTGATTTCTAGCGGCAAGGCTGTCCTCTGTGAGTTGTTCAGCACCTCTAAAGAGGAAGCCTATGACTGAAGCAGTGATGGACAGCTGAATGTGAGGGCTGACAGTGGTATTTCATGAAGGTCCAGTGCCTCTTCCCTCCTTGATGGGCTCTGGACTGAGTTGGCTCTGGCTGTATGAAAAGCCATAGTACCTTTTTAAATGAGAACTTCCATCCCTGTCCTACTGCCTTCTCCAGCACATCCAGCCACACATAGCTGTCCCCTGCTGCCCTCCTTGGAGCCACTGGCGATATTTGCTCTGTAAAGCTACTGGGCTGTTCCAGTTGCTTTTCCATCCCATGGACTTTGGTTGCTCAGGTTGTCAAGCTGAGAACCTTTCCTGTGTGCTGCTCCACCCTGCTCACCCCAAAGCCGGAGGACCGGGTGGCTTTAGTAGCCTTTCCCTCCTGACCAGCTGGTACCCTGGTACTTCTGAGCTGGTGATCCCTGACCAAGGATAACTGCCCAGGCCTACAGCTCTGCAGGCTGTAATCCAAGGCTCCTCCGGTCCTGTGCCATAAAAGTAATTCAGAATATGCTTTTTTCTAAGTCCAAGTCGAAGATGAGCTTAACGCAAGCAGTGGGTGAAGTCAGCAGGTACCCCAAGTGCAGAAGTTGCCCAGGTCATTGTGGTAGGAGGTGAAGGAACTGTAACCACTGTTAATGCTGCTGATGTACCATCCAGACCTTTGGTGGGTTCATGGCTCTGGAGCCTCCTCACCTCGGTCCTGTGGCACCGTGTGTGATGGCTTCGCCGTGTGTTTTACTACACTGGCTACAAGCAAGCAAGTTCCAGATGGGAGCTTCTTTCCTTTTCTCCTGTCATTGAGTAAGACTTTTATTTTTCATTTATGCTTTGGCGCACTGGCAGTTAGGTTAGAGACAATCGCCATCACTATGACCAACAGGAGATATGCTTCCTCCAATTTTATATTTAAAGTTCTGTGTTTAGGCAAACCAAAGTCTTTTATAATAGCCAGGGAAGCACACATATGAGGCAAGTACTGTTCATGACTAATGTAGTATTGTCTGTAACACTGGTGAATCCTTTCTTGTAAAACTTTTTTCTTTTTTTGAGAAGAAAACCTGAGGGGCCATGATGAGTGATTTCAAAATTGAAAAAAATGTCGAGCACATTTTTTGGGCAAATTCCATTAAATCTATCTATTCATAAGCACAGGTCTCCTATATGCAAACATCTACATTTAGTCACCTAGTTGCACCATTTACATATTTTCTTTCCTCCTAGTGTCTTGTGCACTTGTACCACATGGGTAGAGAGTAAGTTGCTGACTACCACTTAACATATAGACAGGTTCTATGGAAGAAAATATCTCTTGAGGTTATCCAGTTGCTCATAGTTTGATCTGGCAGGACATTTTGAAACACCGAACACTTGTCATGTAGCAAAGCTTGGTAAATGCGTTGTTTGTAAACTTGCTCAGTTCTGACTCATTCTTTTAAAATTTTTGCATCTTTTACTCATGTCTTGAAACATCAAAGCTGAAGAAAAAAAGATGTTTAGCGTATGTCATTCAAACAAGCATATCGTAAGATATGGGTTTTATCTCATCTCAAGAGAACAAGCAGTGGTACACAACAAGCAGACCCCCAGGATTTAATGGCACTCTGTAATCAATCTGTTGCCTTGCAGGAATACACAAACCTCTTGGTAGGTTTTTCTTGTTGCAAGTCCGAGCTGATTCAGACAGGACATGTAAAATGGTGAACGGGCCAGCGGTAGTTTCAGCATGATTAAGTCAAGACATAAATCTAGTGGGATACTTGGGATTTTAGTATATTGCAACAAAGAAAGGCCAGTGAGTTGCATCACGATTACCATTTTTACCTCAGTTAGCCTTTCTCCCACTGTTCTGCGGGCAATGGCATCAAGTAAGAAAAATGATATCATTTTCCTGGATGAGCTGTGCTGTGCCTGTTCCCTCATCAATCCTAGAGCACCTTGTCCTGGCTAAAGGACCTTCGATCTTTCCAAGTGATGCTGAACCTTATCAGTCTGCCTCAAAGGCACTGTTTGTTGCCCCCAGGTAGTCTGACTTCTTCTTGTGCTTCATCCACATCTTCCTCAGGAGGCTGGGCGTCCCGCACAGGTTGCCTCCCGTCAGCGGTAAGGAAGCTTCTGCTGCCGGTGACAGGGTCATGTCATACTCTGCTGTCTTCCCCCAGCGCTGCCTGTGGCTAGCAAACAAAGCACAGATGCGTAAAGCATTGATCTCCATGGCCCTTCTTCCCTGCTTATGGTGACCGACCACCAAAAACCAAGGGCTTGCCCAGTTGCAGATGTATGTCCGTGGCTGGCCTGTCCCTGAGACTGGCAAGTCTGGGATGAGCAAGGGTTGTGTGGGGCAGTGGGCTTGGATGTTGCAACTGTCCCGACTCCGCTTGGTGCCCCTTGTTCCCTCGCTATCAGCGTGAACACTCACAGAAGGGGATGGGCTACAAGTGGGACCACTGCCAAGTGCATCCTCTGTAGTGTTTGCCACCAGACAAGAAGCTGGTAGGTGGCCCAGAGCTGGGCCCTTCCACCAAAGCCCTGGGGACCTGGGCAGTGCCCAGGCGGGGTGAGCTCCACGTGGGCGAGGGGGCTGAGCTGGCTTATGCTGGTTGAGGGGGATTTACGTGTCTGTGTACGGAGTGCGAGGACACTGTGGCAATGAGCTTGTTACTGTCCCTCAGGTGGCAATGGCGGCATCTCAAATATCACCCGGATCCGTGTCTGGGTTAACTGCCTACTGGTGAGTGCATTTGTACTATGCTCAAGCTGTTCCTTAATTACACTTAAAGACAATAAGCTTTTTTTTAAAATAAATATTTAATTACATTTTCTAAGCTGCCTTGGTGTAACAATTGTAGACTTCTTAGGGGGAAAATGCTTAAATTATGAATTTGGATGCTTTTTTTTCTAGTGATAAAACAGAGCTGTAACTGGCATCAGGGCAGTGTATAAGCGGTCATGGCTGACAACATACTCAGCATATCCTTTGGCCGATCTCTCCTTGCCTTTGGGAAGCAAGTGGCATGGCTTTACTGTAAATCACCGAGGTTTTACAGCTCCAATTCAGAGGAGCTCTGCAGCTGAGCACTTCTTTGTGTTTCTGGTGAGAGGGTGACCTGTGGCAGAGGTGCCCCCTCCCCTTCCCTGCCTGGCATCACCCAAGTTTGGCTGGAGGGGTGGGAAGGGACTTACTCTTCTGTAGAATTGCTGTCGCCGGCGGGCGAGTCTGTGACAGCCACTGCTTTCACTGTGATATGGGCAACTGGCGATGGCGGAATCTGCGGGATGAAAAAGCGTGTCATTAGGAAATGCCATTGACGAGTAGGGACCTCAGGTTTGTCTGAGGGAAGGGGCTGTTTTGGGAAAATCGATAAATGCTGTAAATCTCTTAACAAGAGGAAGCAGGTTAAGGATTTGACTACCCAACTCTTACCCACACAAATATCGATTACTCATGTGAATAGTCTCACTGAGGTCAGCAAAGGGCTCGTATGAGCAAGAACTACACCTTCCATCGAAGGAGGGAGGCTTGCAGACATTTTATTCCCTAGTTTTTATGTCTAGCTTCCTGAGGAGGTAAGGCTTGGTGCAGACTGAGCAGCCTGCCTCTTGCAGCTCTTCACAGGCCACCTCTGGAGCCGGCTGGGAAGCAGCTATCCCAGCCACCGCTGTTTCTTGAGCATTCAGAAATGCCTCCCTGTTTTGCTGGGTGCTGCTCTGTGGCGCAGAGGGCCCTGGTTCATGTCCCAGTTCTGCCCCAGTCCCACAAATGCTTAATCATCAACTTCCTCCTTGTCTTATTTGATCACGAATTGCCCGCCAGAACTGAGTCACATTTTCCCATAAACAGGCCACTGAGACTGGCGTAGCCTCTAAGATCATAAGCTAAAGTGCTGGCTGCCCAGAAATAGAAAAAATGTAAAAAATTGTGATGTGTTCTCATCATTTCAGGCAATAAACACATTTACTGATCTTACTGACAATACTGAAAAATTTCTTCATTTTATTGTCACTACTATAACTGGTCTTAAGCTGTCTAGGGCTATTTATCCTGGGATTATTCTAAGACTGGATGTGTTTGGGTGTGCTCTGCAAGTATCCCAAGACTTAAAGATGCTTGAAATCACTTTTGCAAGCATTCTTTGAAATTTAACTGGGTTAATTATTGGTAGGTGCAATTAGTTTCATTACACTGAATAGCATTAATTTTGACCATCCTTCAATACTGTTCCGTCATTTTTCACAAGTGTAGCTCAGCTACCACCTAGAGTATATTGTAGTCATCCAAAAAGAGCATTTGAAGCCATGAAGTTTCTATAGCAGGTCTGGTGTTGGTCAGAAAGTTTTCAAAGGACTATTTTCTGTTTGGAAATCTAGTTTTTTATAAAATGTGGAGACTTTGAAAATTGTTTTTTGGCAAGAAAGAGGGAAAATGTTTTAGTAAAGCTGAGTAATTTTCAACCAAAACATTTTGTGTGTCTATTACAGAACAAATTTTTGGGTTTTCTATGATTTTCCCATCAACTCTTTATTAACTTTTTTGATTGATCTGTTTATCATGTCAGGTTGCATTCTGGAGAATATGAATTATATGATACTTGTTCCACTTCAGAAATTGTGGGGTTTTTTTCACAATTTGTGAAATTCCCTGAGAAACAAGAGGTTAATTCCTCCCAGCTCTTGCAGATGGCTGAGCGTGCAGAACAGAAGCCTGCCTGTCTCCGTCCCACAACCCTTCCTAGTTCCCTGAGGGGCAGCTGTTCTATGCCAGTCTCCCCTCCCAGAAAAGGATCCTCTGGCATAAATCATCTCTCAAAGCCTTAACAAAGACTGTGAAATCTGCATGTACTGTGACAGACTGACATGCTGTTAATGTGGGCCACACTGACGGGTACTAGGTTTTAAGATGCATCAGACAGTGGTAGTTGGTCTTGCTGTATTTACTTACCAAAAGTTTTCCATCCAAAAGGTGATTACAGGACTTGGATGACTCTTGTTCAGTAATTCCCACTGCAAAGCATAAGAAACATGACATTATCAGTAATTGCTCCATTAGCACAGCTTGTGTTAAAAGCCTTCTTCCATTCAGATAAACCCAGATAGGAAAAGAGCCCAGATTCAAGTTATAGTCCCACTAGATTTGATTATTGCCAAAAGTGCAGAAGTGTCTTTATTATGATCGTGTACTGCGAGGTGGGGGTCGGTCTCTTCTCCCAAGTAACCAGTGAGAACAAGAGGCAATGGCCTCAAATTGCACCAGGGGAGGTTTAGATTGGATATGAGGAAGATTTTCTTCACTGAAAGGGTTGTCAAGCATTGGAACAGGCTGCCCTGGGAAGTGGTGGACTCACCATCCCTGGAGGTATTTAAAAGATGTGTAGATGTGGTGCTTAGGGACATGGTTTAGTGGTGGGCTTGGCCGTGCTAGGTTTACAGTTGGACCTGATGATCTTAAAGGTCCGTTCCAACTAAATGATTCTGTGATTCTATTGCGTCAAAATAAGTGATTTTGGAATTGCTTGAGTCATTCTGGAAAGTCACTCACCTGCTTGCTCCTAGACTCTTCAAATGAGATGATGCACTGTCCTTGCAGACCAAGCTAAGTGGGAGCCCTTCCCTGTGCACATCCATGTGTACATATATACAAAGAGTGGCCCTGTCTGCTACTCCTCAGCAGAGGTTGAGTAACGCAGTTCCTGTGCATCTTGGAGCCCCCACTGTCGGGTTTGTCCTGCCCAGGAAATGATTCTCCTTTCTGGCTTCCCCTGGGAAGTTATTTGTACCTGGGCAGAGATGCGTGCTACAGCCACCCCCGTCACAGGGAGGGATTCCAATCTTTCCGTCTGCCCAAGGCCAAGTGGCACCTCTCTCGCTGTCCTCAAACCTGGAGGTTACTTTTCAGTTACAAATGAGTGCTCAGCCGATAACTTATCCATGGATAAATGCTTCCTGCTAGTTGTGCTGAGGAAATAAATGAGGGCTGCCAGATTTTTTTTGTGGAACCAAATCTTGCCATTTGGCTGTGGGAATGTGGAGATGTCTCCCCTGCCCCACCTTCTTTTCCCTTTCTGGCTGTTTTTAGTTGTCTGGTGTTTTTTAAAAGGATATTCAGGTAACTGAAGAGCAAGGATCTACAGAAACACCAAGATTCACCAACACAGAGGCTAGAATATGATTCACAACTGCTGTGACCAATTGAATATAAATAATGACATCAAACATCAGAAATAGCCAAGGTGCTTCGTATGATGCTGTCTCCAGCATGAGTTAACAATCAGAACTGTCTTCTCCTTCTGGGGGCAATATTTGACCATGATAAATATCCTAACCGGCCTCTCTCTTCCCACATTGCTCCCTCCCTCCCCCAACAGTAATTCCATTAGCTACCTAACTGTATCCCTCACATCAAAGTTTAATTCAATTACCTCCTCTCATCTTCCATATTAGGTTCTACCAGTATTCAGCAAGTGGCTTCAGGCATCAGTGCTTCAGCTAATGTCCATATTTTTTCTTGTTTTGTTTGCTCTTCTATTGTCGGATTCTTCCCTTCAGCCTGTCCCTCTTCTTATTAGATATAGAAAATGTTCTGGCAAACTTTTAGCAAAATATCTAAACAAAAGTAAGTCCTCATGGCTTCAGGTTCATAAGCGCTCCTCAGGACAGTGGTGGCTGGGTGCGGTGTGAATTCCACTTCCAGAAGGTGCTATGGATGCTCAAGCCTAGGACAAGGGTGCTCCTCATCTGTTCTTCTGACTTGCCCTATGTTTCCAAGATGAGTGCTTGTACAAAAACCAAGTACTACTTTCCTGGAGAATAAGTGCAATTTTTTTTAATCTATCCATCCTGTGAAGCAAAGCACAGCTTTGAGTGTGGTCAGAAATTTCTTATTGTGGCCTCCTGCTATGCTTACTTGCCTTCCTGCACGCTGCAATGGACTGTCCTTATCCTTTGATATTTCTGTAGGGTTTCTGACGTTAGCAATAAATGTGCTGATGGTCTCATCCATGCTCTTGTTTAAACATTTTTTTTCCACTTACTCTGGAAATTGAACTGTTCTCTCTGTTACCCAGATTTCAAGTTGTCCTTTACCAAATCTGAAGTCTCTTTAATATTCAACAATAATTATCTAGGGAGCAAGCATGGAAAGCTTTACAGACACAACTATTTCCAGTAAGAAAGTCGAAGGATGTTTTTGAAGGGTGAAATTTATGTGGAGGTCACATTTGTACAGAGATTAATGAAAATAGATGATACCTATCCATATATATATATATATACACCTCACTTCATATCACATTATACTGACTCTCCAGCTGTTGAGAAACATTTCTGGACTCTCCCATGGCACCCTATTCTCTGTGCAGGCAATATTAGTACAGTGCGTGCTGAAACTGGACACTGCAGCACTTCATAACAAAGAGCTATTTTTATTTTTATATCAATATTTGCAAACACTTCTACTTTCCTCCCCTTAAAACACTAAATCTGTAATCAGGCACTCCAAAGTTATGAAGCACCAGAATTGGATCAAAGGTATTTCATTGCCTCCAAGGATCTAGACATTGAGATTCAGGCTCTAATTTGTGACCAGAAACCATTTTTCCACAGACTTTCTGCTTCACTCATATAGATGGTGTTCACTCAGAAAGCAGTTGTTCAGCCTTAGCTTTTATTTCTCAATGCACAGTCCTGTACCAACTTTCCTGACCAGTGAATCCTCTGAGAACAGATCTATTAACATTTTCACTGGTTCTTCTGTATTGCTAATCACTGTGGTCATCATCTGCACAAATGTTTTAAAAAGCAGCTTCATCACCTCCTGGAGGACAACGAGTTATGCCAGGGAAACAGAGGTAGGTACTGAGTGAGTTTAAGACCAGCAAGTTCCTGAGATCCAGTTTTTCAGAGGCTTGAGAAGGATGCAGCACCACTCATAGTCAAAGTACAGTTTTTAGTGCAGCAGGAACTGAGTGCTCCTGGGTGTTGCAGTCAGAGGTGTGAAGCAGGCACGCAGAAAAGTGCGATACGTCAGCTGCGTGAGGTATCGAGCATCACTGGGGGGTCTGGTGGCAGTGATGGACAGACCTTAGGGAGCTATGGCAGGAGATGCCCTGCCATATGAAGGTGCTCAGATGTCCCTGAGCAGCTTATGTGCTGGGGGGAAGAGGGATCTGACAAACAGCCTTGTCATGCTACACAAGCTTATGCAGCCCTGCAGTAGCTCTCTTGTCTTGTCCAGAGTTTGTCTTGTCCTGCTCTCTTCGCTCCCTCCTTCCACTCCTCAGTCAGTCCTTTTTGTCTCTCTTTTGTTCTAATTTAAACTTAGTTTCTCCCTCTTTCCTATTCAGCATCCTAGTTTCTTTGCCCACTCGCTTCCCTTTCTCCCCCTAAAAGAACTGCTTCCCCCTTTTCTGCTCTTCTTTTTGGATTCCTACACCTTTTCTCCTGTTCGCACCTATCTGTCATCCTTCATCTCTTGTTGCCCCAACAGCAGAGACCAGCAGTCCCTCCTTTCTCCCCCGCTGACTCTCACCCACTACCCCACAGCTGGTCCCTGCCACTCCTCCTCCTCCTCTCCCCACTCCAGCCCTGAATCCCCAGCAATTTGTTCAGCGTTTTCTTGGCTCCGGTCCC
>NW_009601157.1:0-41439 GCF_000690535.1 Cariama cristata | reverse complement strand
CAATTTGTTCCTTCCCAGTTTCCCAGGTCCCACTCTTGTCTGGTCTATATTCAAATGGGATGGTTTATGAGCAGTGCAGTTGCAGACGGGTGGTGTAAGGACCATCCACTTTCATCATGGCACCTGCTTTACATACAGATTTAGCACCTTTTAACAGCTAAATGTCCAATGTCTCTACCAAATGCCATATGGGATTTTTTCATAAGCTTCTGAGATGACAGCATCTGGGTGGTTTTTCAAGGGAGAGCAAAAGATGAGTTTTTGATTAAAAGGTCAGCCCTTGCCAAACTGCATGGCCCTCAGCTTTGACCTTCCAAACATAACACACCAGCATTGAAGGCGCTGAATGACCAGTCTATTTATATGTACTCATTTCCTTGGTTTTGCATTGGCAAACTCTATTTTTCCTTCATGGGTTCTCACAAGCATGGTGAACAAGTTTTGGTTGAAAAAACAAAATCAGGTCTGTGGCTGACAATCGGAGTCTAAAATTTTATCCCAAATAATTATGTTCTGGAAAGTTCCACGCAAGTGAACAGGGATCTTATATAATAAGATGGCTCATGCAAACTCAGTAATTTGCAATCTATCATCTCTAAAATATTGTCAGCCTTCAGAAAGGGAGCGTTTATGTATCGCAATAAAGTAAGTTTATGACTCTGAATAAAGTGAGAGCTCTGCAGTGCCGTGGTCATCGTCACATTAATTTCACCAGACATTTTAAGCATGGAAGTATCCTTCAGGTACAAAACAGAGTGCCCGCTTTGCTGCAAACTGGAAGACTGCAAAATCTAAAAATGTTCTGAAACCACAGAGGAATAAAGCCACTTCTGGAGACTTACTGTGCCGGGCAGCACCCTTGGCGGGGCAGGGTCCCATCTGCCTGCTCTGCAGGCAGTCCGAGCCCCACACCCCATCTTCACTGTGGAGCACCTGGAGGAGGTCACCCCGCTGGGGCTGCAGCTCCTCTGTCCTGGGGGGCTGACGATCGGATATGGCTACCACCTGCAGAGAAGAGGTAAAACCATTCCATTACACCTGGTCTTGGAGGTTAGGTGGTCTTCAAGGTCACGGGAGAGCAACACAGCTCTTGCTCTTCCCACTGCTTTACTGTCATCCGAAGGGGATTTTGTTGGGTGGGGATTTGTGGGGTTCATTTTGTTTGGCTCCTGCCTCCATGCATGAGATGTATAAAAGTATCAGAAAACCATGCAGGGTCTCTCTCTGGGACCCAGCTACTTAGCTGCACTTTTCCGTATTCTCCTCAGAAGACTGAAATATGGTCCTTTTCAAGATCTACTGAATAGGATATGCCTTTGAGACAGCTCAAATTTAATTTCTTATTGCATTATATCTTGGACAATCAGTTAAACTCACGCAATGTGAATTACAAATTCTGTTCCTTCATGGCCTCTCCTGTCTTTTGGACTTATTTACATTTTATACCTGGTAAATGACTACAGAAGATGCAAGGCAGTGAACAATTGTGCTCCTAGAGACTAATTTTCACAAACATTAGCTTGCACAAACAAAACTCAGAGAGCTGTATCTTTGAACATTAGGCACCCTGTACCTCGAACAGAGTCCCTGAAAAACAAGCGTGAACAAAGCCAAGTTTTCTACATTTTTCACGCCTAAGCCATCGCACTCGCGGTGCTGCCACAGGCAACTGGGGAGGCCAGAGCCAATGTGAGCTTAAAAACACAGGGTATAGGCTCCAAGCAGGTGGATCCATCAGGACTGTTATCCAGGGTGGTCCAGAAACAATTTTCTCAAGAGGGTTAAAGTCCCGACAACAGTGAAATAGTGTTTCACACTTTGCTTTTTTTTATTCTTCCTGGAAGACTTGCTACTGTCTTACAGAGAACCAGTGAAACAGGGCAAAGATCCAAACCAGCAAGGAAACAAGACATGTGGCAACTCTTCAAACTGTTTCCTATTAGACTTACTTATGTTGATCTTATGTTGGAAGACCAGGAGAAAAGCTGTTACTCGCATCTAACTGATGACTCATAGTTGCCATCTACATGTTTTATATGTTAATACAGTTATTTTGTCTCAAGACTGAGACCAGCAACTGATCGGTCCTCTATTGGCATAGAAAAAGACTTAATTCCATTTATTGCTCTGCCTTCTGATATACACTCAAGATAAAAACAAGATTGCACTCAAGCATGCCCCCTCACGCAAAACTGTCCATTTTCTTTAAGTAGATTTAAATTCAGTTTGCCATTAATCTGCAATGTTCTGTGTACATGAATTTTTACACAGTTATAAAACCACGTGCAAAAACAGGAAAAAAGAAAAACCCCAGCCTGACCACTTTTTACTCTTTTGACTCCATATACCCTCAGGAGTCTGGAGAAGGCTACATGATCTAGATCTTACTGATCAGTAGGACAAGGAGCAGAAACCACCCAACAGCAGGCAAAAGTACTGCTGGAAAGGGCTGGTGAGGCAACCAAAGCCTAATCCAAGACCTAAGAGGGGCTTTCTCTTAGTCCCGTGCATTTTGGCACACAGCCTAACACAGTCTTTGCTCCGTAAGCTACTTAAAGATGTGCCCAGTGTTAAGTTAAAATCAACGGGACTACTGGTGTCCTTGAAGACAAGCACGTACTAAAGGAGGCTGCGGCTGGGGCCCAGCTCTCCTGACCATGAATCTGGCATTGCTGGACAGAGCCGAGCCTCGGCATCGCTCTGATAATTCAGAAATGAGGGTGATGCTGGCGCTGAGAATCCTCCTGTTGCTGCTTAAGCGGTTGGTGTTGGGTCTCTCCCAGCTGCCCCTGGACCAGCTCCAGGACCTCCCCATCCCTCTGCAGCAGATCCCCACAGGCTGCAGGGTCCTGTGTCCAGGCAGACCCTGACCATCTGAACCTTGTAAACTGCTTACCAGAGACATCACCCCCTCATCATCACAGTGACATTGGTGGAGACATCTGTCTTCATTAGAAATATGATGAGGTTATGGCTGGCAGAGGTCTTTCACGACAGCTCTTGGAGTCTACCTTGTGTGAACCGAGCTCTTCCAGCTTTCAAGGCACACCACAAAGCTCAACTTTTCCCACCAGCTCTGGAAATGTGCTCGGTGCTCTTGGTCACACTCAGTCTTCTTTGGTGTGTGACAGAAAATGTCATCAACCCTCTGCTACTGAGGCATCTGAGGTCGCTTCTTTTGCATGGTCACAGAAAGAGCATTTTTGGTAAGTAGGATGTTGGCTGCAATCATCTCTAATCCTGGAAGTGGCTTATTTGATCAGTGTAAACCATCACAGACTTGAAATTTAACAATCTGACTATGCATTGCAAAGGACGAAATTTAGTTTAGGGAAAGGAAGTAGGATTTTTAAGTCCATTAATAGCAGGAATTATTCAGGCATGTTGGCTCTGTTTTCGAGATTCCTTGTTACGTGCTGCATCAGTGATGCCAAAATGCCTTCAAGCAGCCGAATCTGTATAAATAAGTTACAGCTCCATTTTCCATTACAGCTAGAGACAACAGCGCAACCTCTGTAGCACATCTTCAGCGAACATCTTTCTTTGCAGCATTTGGCTGTAGCACAGTTTTGGAGTTCCTTATCTCCTAATTCAAGATCTCACCGTGACTTTGGCTACCTCACCTATTACTGTAATATGTAAAGACTTATCTAGGTCAGGAAGCTAAACCTGCTGTAGTGCAGTTTTGATCTAAACTGGAGCTGACATGTCTCTAGGGTACCTAGGGTAAGGCAGAAGGATCAGTTGGAAGTCACTTTTCTTTTCTAGATGTGCCAGGACATTTAAATCTGTGTGAATGGCAGAGTCACCCAAACTGTTCAGAATTACTAAACTGCTCTAAAAAACTACAGTTTTTAGAACCTGTAAGTCCCTTGACTGTCTCAGTCTGTTTGCAGGACGCAGATTCTGAATTGAGAGCTCAGCGAAGTCTCTTTTTTGTGGACTTTACTGTGCACTTGAGAGCACTGAGGCCTGGCAGACTCGCTGTTGGAATTAGCTATGTCAAGCAGGGGGCACGAAGGACACCAGAAGGTTGCAGAGCAGCGCAGAGGCTATTCCAACACCCTGCTTCTGGACCCAAAATGTGGGTCAAAATCCCACTGCCAAACCAACAACCAACCATAAAAGGTGACAATTACACATCTAGCTTTTGATAAAACTTTGAAGATTAGAGGGTGAACAATGAAGTGCTTGTTAGTGGAGGAAATGCCAGATTTGTAGATTTAAACTCTTTTTGATGGTCTAATGCCAATATAATTTTTAATGTGGCAGCACTAGCATGCCCAGAGGCATTTGCCATTTTTCTGCAAATTAGCCAGGTATTGGTGTCCAGACAGTTCTACCCAAAGGATGTGGGGGCTAGAAAAGCAAGGGAAGAGGATCTGCTATCACTGGAAATAACTCCTAATAGGGCAACAGGAACAGCAAAGAAACATATTGGTGAAACACTCAATTAAAGAAAAAAGGTGTTTCCCCCTTTCTCTCACCCTGCCACAGTCAGGATCATGCTTTTGGGATGGGTTTCTGAATGTGATGGAAGTTACCACCCAAGATCAGTCATTTGAATGTTAAATCACTTAATGCCACACTGCTTGAGTATTTCTGCTGCTGCTGCTGCAAAAAAAAAAGTCTGGCAGATGTCCACGTTGCTTGCTATTTTTGACTTTTCTGAGGATTAAAGTTGTGCATCCACTGCAATCACCAGAGCAGAAGATTTCATGTTAGCTAAGGAATTTCTACAGCACTGACTGCAGGTGCAGAGGTAAAAGTGAGAAAAAAATTAATAATTCTGCTACTTTTCTGTGGGTCTAGAAATTGGCAATCATGACTTCTTCGCAGGCATGTATATTCCAGTACGCGCAGCTTATTTGAATGCTTGCGCATGAGCCGTGAGCAGCTGCATCGTACTGAAGAAGGGGAACGCGCAATTCTACCAGCTGACTGTGCCAATTGCTTTGGTTTGGGAGCCTGGCTCATTTTCTTAGCTGGAGCTGCAGACCATTCCTCAGGCTTGCTGCTCCCACTGCTAGTATGATGCTGCCTGCATCACGACTAAGGGCCAATCAAAGGACATCTTTAATTGGGGTCAGGAAAGCCCCAAAGGAAAAAAAAATCCCCTAAAAATACAACAACAAAACAGGGACTTTCTTATCTTATTTTCCTAGACCTTTATGAGTATAGTGCTGCTACAGGAGCTGATCCAATCCAAATTAAATATTAGAGGCTTCCATTTAGCAGCAAAAACAATGATCTATCTGCTGAGATTTGGAACATGATAACAGACATAAAGTTGCCCTAGATTTCAATGAGCTAGCTCAAAACTTTCCAGCTGAGTAGTTTTACGAGAAAATTTCTGGTTAGAAATCTGGGTATTTTGTTGGAAAAGTATCTATTTTGCCAAAAAAATGGAGAAATTATCTGACTATTCTGTTTTATTAAGTCAGAATAGTTCACTTTTGGTTTGGACTTTTCTGTATTTTTTTATTACATGGAAAACAACATATACCAAAGGCATAACAAATTAAAAAGGAGTATATCAAAATGGCTTATTTTGAGTGCCACTCTGGCACTCTGACTTTCATCTTCATTTGGAATGAAGAGTCATTTCGAAACCTCAGCCTGAGTTACAGAACAAAAATAAGATTTTCACAATTTTAGAAAATAGTTTCTACCCAAACATGACAGGCACCTTATTGACCCTTCCTGGGGACCACTTCTGGCATCTTGTGAAGTACTGGGATCCTGTGATCCACTTTAATAACCAAGAGAGCAGATGGGAGTGAATGTGGTGAGGTTTTTTCCAGAGCACAGGTAACCGTGATGAGCAGGGGGGACCTACGGCGCTGTGGGGAGAGCAGGGAATCAGGGATACAAAGAGGAGTTTATTTACAATTAAGGATGGCACTGGGAAGTGGGATAGGGCATGGAAAAAGGAAAGGCCACAGAGCAAAATATTTCAACAACGTGCTAGAGAAGACAGGTCTGTAGTGAGAAGAAATGCTTTGGCAGAAGAGTCTCAAAGCTTGTAAAAAGTGCTTTGATATGCACGAGACAAAGAAGCCATCATTCCTGCAAGTCAGAAGGACAATAAAAGGATTGTGGAAGGGGTTGTGAATGGGCCAAGTGGATTTAGGGAGGAAAAACTGGCTCTGAAGACAAGAACCCTCACATCCATGTGTCAGAGTGTCCAAACTTGGAAAACATTTTCTCAGAGCATGACAAATGTTCAGTTATCTGAATTTGGGGGGGTACTTCATCTGCAGGGAGTGGGTAAAGCTCTGGCTGTGCTCTCTGTGCCGAGGCACTGGGGGAGAGTCGTGGACAGGCAAGCATGGCTGGGACCAAGGGACAAGCATCCTCCGCTGGCTCTCTCAGAGCCATCCTTTTGAGTCGATGTGAAGCCCCTTGCTTGGTGTTTTTCTCCCAAATTCCCTGGGGAATGGGATACTGGCTCCTTGATTAACACATAGATATATATTGATGTGATTTCTTTGCTTTTCATTCCTGCCTGTCCCTCTGGCACTATAATTAAGATTTCATGGGTAAGGATTAAGTCTGTGATTACCTCAGCTGGCCCATGTTGATAAGCTGCTATGTTCATTTTGTCTGGCTCTGCACAGCAAAACTATATTTTTTGAAGTTTCAAAGTGCTTCTGTAAATAAACTGTAGCTTTACAGAAACTCCCCTTTCTGTTTCCCATCCCACTCCCTGCATCAGATATGGATGCACTTCTTTGCCCTGAAAGATCTGCTTCCTATTTATCCACGGCATTTTTAAGGATAAGTGTAGCCAACCAGAATTAAATGGAAAAAAAAAAAAGAGAGAGAAAGGGAAATTTTTCTTACACTTTTTGTTAGGATGTGCTGCGTACTTTTGGCTCGTCTTCGGGCAGGACTACATGCTGTGAAAAGAAGAACAGGAACACGGTCACGGTGCAGCAGAGGTGGACAAGATGAGGTTACACATGCCTCTCAAAGTCCTCTGTGGGAATACATTGGGGGCAGGGAGCGGAGGGGGGGAAGAAGCTGGGTTATAAAGATTTCAGCTGAAACAATCCAAAAGAAAGTCCTTTTTATTGTCATCTCAGAGACCATGCTCTAACTGTACAATACAGACATCCATGGGCACAGGGCAATGGCCTTCCCCAAGTTTCCACATCTCTCCAGGAGGAACCAACTTTCTCTTTCCTGAGTTTTGATCTGGCCTTCCACCTGGCAATGTCTCAGGAGGAAGTGAGCTTCTCTTTCCATCCAGTCACCTTCCAACATGACTAGCGTATACATTACCTTTGGAGAGGACTATTACTTTATCTAGATAGGGACTTTTGCAATAGGCTCAAACTCCTTCGTGATGTCATTTCACTTTGACTGCATGATGTCCAAAGCACAACATTTGCATTAAGCCTAGTCTTTTCTTTTCAATCCTCAAAATGACACATTTGGTTCTTTAACTTGGGGCATTTTGCTTAAAGTCTGTTTCTCAATTTTCTTTCTTAGACCCATGAAGACACCAAAGTCGTAGGCAAAACAGAATCACTAGCCACACAAGATGCCAGGACCATAAGCAAAGCTTTTGACTGGCCTGAAGCAACTGGTTTTGGGTGAGGGTTTTTTTTGGACAAAGTGAAGATTGTTTAAACACTTGTTGTTTCAGTTCAACTTGAAACTGGCCTGAAAGACTCTGTGATGCTCCCGGCTCTCCCTCTCATCATATTTTACCCTTTGCTCTTGAAAATTATTACGCTCCCCTGTGTTTGGGCTACAGGAGCTACAGGATTTAGCAGCCAGTGACAGAAACAGGCCTGCAAAAATCTGCCAGATTCGGTGAATTAACTCCAATTCTAAAGGCTGACCCTGAGGGCAAGGCACGTGAATGGGGGTTTCCTATTCAGGCTTCACGTGTAATCCAAAGGCTTTGAAGAGCCAGGAAGGTTTGTTATGGGATGATGGGTGACTCTTACTCTCCAGGTGAACTTTCCTTTGCATTTTTGGCACACATTCAGCTCCAGGAGTTGCAGTGCTTATTGCTTCTATGTATTCATGTTTGCAAAGAGTTTTGAAGCTGTGGAAGCAGCTGGAGGTCATCCAAGGCTGCTCGTTACTGCAGCCAAAATCTTCTCCTCTGATGGCAGGAATAACAAGTGACCAGGCTTTCCAGGGCTCCGATACAAGCAGAGCCAGCAGTGGGACCAAAGTCACTCTTCCTAGACAGCTTGTCTTTATCTAAAAGCCACCTCTTGATACCCCAGTGAGGGTATAAGCACTGAGCATTAGGATCCCACTGGATAGAAATAAAGTTTTTGGCCTATGCTCTGCCCATAGTGGAACAGGAGAGTAACACGGGAGGCGATCAATCTTGTCCAGGCTCCCTGGCAGTGACCCGTTGCAGCGACCCGTTGCAGCGTAGGGTACTGTCACACTGAACTCCTCACAAGTAAGTTATCTCTGCCTGTGTAGCGCCTGAGAGTGTGCTAAGCTGTCAGTTCAATTACCGTCTGTTTTGCATGGCATGATATCCTCAGGGATCCCTACTGCCTTCTCCTGCACAATACTTTTTATATTTTTGAACCATGGCGAGTGTGGGATGAAAACCAGACAAACACAGTGAAGGTGGGGTGTTTTCTAGGAGTGTGTTGTAATTTGTTTTCGAAGCTGCTGCAATCACCTTTGCTTCTGGCATGTCATTGTGCGAGGACTAAACTAATTGCTCACAAGCAAAACATTCAAATGCAGAAAAGCTTAGTGATGGAAGGACTTCTTGTCTCTGATATTTTCCCTGTTTTACTGGACAGTGTGAGGAGCATAGTTTATATAGATTTCTACCAGAAGCAAGTACTTCCTTCTACAAGAAACAAGTATTTGAAATAATAAGCAGGCTGTTATTGGCACCCAGGCTGGTGCACAAGGGACAACACAGAAATGTGCCTAATGGTAATAAATTTGCATATTTTCAGAGTATGTATAATCCACAGTCTGCCAGAGCGAGTGGCTTACAGGGGCTGAAGAAAGGCAAGGCATGAAAGGGAAGTCACAGCACCAGCAAACATGCGATCACTTGAATAGCCATTGAAAGAAGAGTGAATCAGGGAGGTAGCCAGAAGTGACCCACTTGTGCAGGAATACAATGGCAGCAATGCAAACAGTGGAGCTGCAGGGCTCTCCCTGCAAACGTGATTTTTTCTGCAGGGAGTGGGAGCAGGAAGGGAAGAAGGAATCCTTGCAGATGACGTTTCTGGATTTGCCTGCAAAATGATGTTTGTATGTACAGCCCAGTTTTCGGGCCACAAAAACAATTACAGTGCTGGTTCACTTTGTTATTTCCACTTCTATTCTGAAATGAAGCAGCTGAGAGCTCACGCTCACAGCTTGCAAGTAAAGATTTGATCTGGCCCCACAATTTGTTTCCCCTGCTTTTACCTGCTTTCTTGTTGCTGAAACATGCAGCCATTGAGTTTAAACTAATATGTTCAATCAAATGCAGACTGGGCTTTGTCCGGTTCTTACTCTTCATTACAAGCAATTAATGTTAATCATGCATTCATTTCCAGGGCATGGCTTCGGAAACGTTCCACTTATTGAGCCATCAGACTTAAATTCAACATTCATGCAGTTCACCCACTTCATCTGAGCTGCTAACTGCTCACAGAACTTCATTTTCTTTTCTATCACACAGAATAGCCATGCAGTTGCAAGCTGTCACTTTAGCAATTACCTCATAGGTACATCAACACTGATTCCAGATCTCCCAGTTTTGCCAGCGCAAAGATTTTACACATCCACAGTCTGGGAGCACCTGCACAGATCAGCTCCATAAAGCAGCAGCTAGCGCTGGACTGCAGGCAGAGCTTGGCATGGCACGGCAGAACAGATGAGCTGCTCCCTTCAAAGATTTCCCTGATGCTAACTACCCCAACCATCTAAACGACAACACTGTAACAGTCATTACAGTTTTGATGTACTCACATTTGGATGAAATCACAGTGGTGAAAACTTCTAAATTTTCATCGCTGCAGCTGTAAATCTGGTGCATTTTCCACCTCTCCCTACCGACTGCCTTTCAGCTTCATGCAACCGCCCTGAACTTCTGGTAAATAGGTTTCACTAATCCAATCTGGCTCTGTGATCATTGTCCAGATCTACAAAGGACAGACTGATGCTGTGATCTCATCTCATTCCATATTCTTCATTGCAACATTTTCTGCTCCCATCTGCCTTTCTATGAATGCTATTAATGCAAAGATTTAATTTAGCTGTTACTTAAGCCTCTGCTCATACAGCAGCATTTTATTTTACATCTCCTTTTACCAGTTTGGAGAATCCTCTGTGATAAATTGCTAATAATTAAACCCTGTTCTGTGCAGGCAAGGTATAGACAAATAAATGTTTACAGAAGCACTGCAAGGATTTTTAAAATAAGTTGGGTTAATACTTTGCATACTTCAACATGTTTATCGTAAAAATTTGCTCCTCCCATATAATGATGAGCTGATCCTAGGTGGATCAAGAAAAGCGTTTTGTGCTTTACCTTTTAAGTTCATGAACTAGTACCTGAATCCTGGGCACTTCAGTGTAAAATTTCAAATGCAGATGATGAAAGAAGGGCACGTCAGGGAGATGTACGTAGGTCTGTATGGCCCCAGCACTTCAGTGGTTGCAGAAGGAGGGCAGGTGGCTCAGTCATAGATGGGTTCCTACATGACTTTATGGTTCTGGGACCTAATTCCATATTTATGCACTTCAATAAAGGGTCTTCTTACCAAAGTTTTTCATTCTTTAATGCTCCCATCAGAAATTGTTCCTTTCCACATCTATGAAAACCAGACCCCTCAACTTCTCATGACTTACTGCTGCCATGGACACCTGAGATATAGAAAATTTTGGATTGCAAGCTCCAGCAACTGAGGTAGCAGAAACACTTTCAAGTGTGAATAATGATATTAAGTTATAACAGTCTAATGAATAGCCTTCATTACTAGCACGTGTGTGTAATTAACACAGAAACTAGTGCTGTCTTCTCCTGTAGATGTCTGCCATCAACAGTCCCAGATGGAAAGTGCCAGTGAACATGGGGTGTCACTGTCATATTCCTGTAATGCTTCTTATTCGAAATAGTAAGTATTGGTCAAATACACATCCCGAGCCTGGAAGCATTTTGGTTGAGCGGAAGGTGTCACTGTTTGAAGAAAGAAACGAGTGAGGAGAAGCTGGTATCACTTGTCACCTCCCAAGGCAGCCCTCCCCATTGTGGGGCTGGGGGCATTGTCCCAGGAAACTGTGCTGTATTTGAAACAGGCAGTGGGACGGCAGTCTAATCAAGCAAAAGTTCAATTAGTTTTTGATTTATTGCGCCACATGTTCTGCTTGTATGACTGATGTCATTAACATCAGGCTTGGCTGGCGTGTTCATCTGTCCCTGCCTGGCTCCCTCTGAAGGCACACACACTCAACAGATGGGGAGTTGCACGGGCGCGAATGCAATTGTTTATTCCCCTATTGTTCCTGTGTCAAGCAATCAAACCCAATCCATTAACCACTGAGAAAAAGATCAGCGCACCCTCCATTCAGCAGTCAATGGAGCAGAGGTGGTTATGCAGGGAGGCTTTAAAGCTTTCAAAAGGATAAAAAAAAAATAAAATGAAGAGCAACACTGAACAGTTGACCCCACCCCCCCAAAAAAGCTATAATAAATCTAACCCACCCTGTACTTCATCTTTGGATATTGAGAGTCCTATGAGAAGAGGCACTTTTGGATCTGAGTCATTGTTTTTGTAATTATAGATATGACCTAAAGCTATTTTTAAATCATAGCTAGGGTTTAACATCAGAACAAATATTTGGTGTTACATCACATGGAGGGGTGGTGGGGATGTGGAAACTGAAGCGAGACTCAAGAGCTGGTTACCAGCTGGCATTCACTGTGTTACAGGGTAGGTTTTGAGCAGGTAGGCTTGGAACACCTATCTTTACAAGGCACGTGATGCTCTGAGGATGAGTCGCTCTGTGCAGAGAGCTCTCGCATCACTTCCAGACAGAAAATGAGGGCTCAGGAAGGCCAATATAATATATCTCATCTGGGATCCTCATCTGGGAATGAATTTTCCCCTGTTCATGAAAGGGAGTTCACAGTTTCATTTTTCCCAGATCTTAATGGGTAGTTGAGCACTATGAAAGCCTAGGGTTTTGCAGGAAATCTTAATGTGGCTTCAAGAGAAGGACTGCACAAATTAGGCTACTTTTTTTCTAGCTGCCTGTGAGTTATTTTGGACAAATGTCTTGGTTTATCTAGTTACAAAATAGGTGTGATAATACCTGTCAAGGAAGTGTACTACAAAGCTCAACTGCATGCAACCTGCTGAAGAAGAGCAGGCAGTAATTTTAGACTTGAGGAAGATACTCTTCACGATGGCCAACCTAGGAGCTGCTTGCAGAGCCACATCAGATGATTTCACATGGTTATCACCCTCCGGCTCCCTACTGACTCAGCAAGAGTCCAGTCTGTGGCGGGAGCAGGAAACCAAACAGTTATTGATTCTATGAATCATTTTTTGTTCCCCAAATGACATAAAATATTGAGAAACTAGGCTCAAATTTTTTCCTCACTGATAAACACAATTAATAAGCCATTAATTTAATTCACATGGTGTCACTGCAGCCATGAGAAGACTCAAAAAAGTTTTTGCACCGGGATATATCTTTGACCGAAGGCTCCCACGTGAACGTGTGGAATCCAAATTCCTCACTGTGGGCTGTGATATAAGCTGTTTACCAAATACCTGAACTTCCAGTGTTGTCAGTAAAGGATCAAAACATTTGTTGGTGCAAGAACTTGGTGACCAAAAGTGAATGGGGACAACTGAGAAGGAGGAGGAGGAGAACTCAGGATGCAAGAACAGACTGGTGTCTGACAAAACATCCATCTAACCTGATCTGCAGGTCTGGGACAGGGAAGGTATTTGATTTTGGGGAACGTGGGCAAAAAGAAGGGAAAGGTGGAAAAGCAGAAGACACGTATGCTGAGGTTGAGGGAAAAACAACTGGTGAAAACAGCAGAAGGCTCAGCAAACCTTGTCAACATGGCAGAAAATTCCATAAACTGGTGAAATGTCCCTCTGGGGAGGTGGCAAGGGTGCTTTTCCCATGGGCTGGATCATTTGGAAGAAACAAGTGTAGACACGTCCTGTTTACCAAGTATGGCAGAGATGGTAAGCTTAAAAGGAATCAAATAGAAAAAAAAAATAATTATGGTTACAAAAACCTTAACTAGAACTTTGAGTGATTTAAGCTAAGTATCAGAAACCTCTAGACCTTATTGATCCTAGCTTTTGGAAACAAATGAATGCTTTTCCAGCGCAGCATTCTTCCACTGAAGCCAGTGGGAAGCATCCTGGTACTCTCAGCATGTTCAAGGGATATTGCCAAGGGATTCCCTGGCCCGCAGAGGATAGAGCTCTTCCCAAGGCAGGTCTCTAGCTTTTCCCTGGATCTTGTACTCTGTTGCGTAAGAGGAGAATCTAATCCATACTGAGCCACTTGAGCCTATTTCTTACCGTTAGCTGGGCAATATGATAAGGATAAACTCCAGGTATTTTTGGAACAGGATTGTGAACCAGAGGTATGCACAGTTAACCATTTAAAAATAAGATGGGATAAAACTGCACATGCATGCTGCAGACATTTACTCTAAAACACTTCTGCATGATGCAATGCAAGCGGCAATTTTCGTGCAAGGAAAATTGCTTTGTTTCATTTTAAGGCCACAGAATTGCAACTGCCAATGACTGAAAAGGAAAACCAACAAAAAAAGTAAAATATAAAGTGAGCTTCTCACACATAATCTGTTATTTTTTCTCTAAATGAAAGGAAGACAGATACACTGTCAACAACTTCACCTCATACTTACAGCAGTCTGCAAAACCAGTTCAAAATTAAAGTAGCACTGCACAGCTGAAAGGTCTGTGAACAAGTGAAGAATTTTCCAAAGTAACATTTGAATTTGCATCTGGCTGGAAGCTGCTGTAACAGATTTTACCCAAATGGGAATAAGATCGAGGCATTTTAAAAAACATTCTGCACTTTAAATCTATTATAGGGGACCAGGAGAGAGGGATGCAAGAGTTGTGCAGTTTGAAAGGGCTAGTGCAGAGGCTCCTCTGCTAGTCAGGAAAGGAAATACCAGCCAGACCTGGCAGCCAGGCTGAAAGCAACCCCCCAGTAGTTACTGAAAGATACTGCAGGATCCTGACGGGAAAAACACCCAAGCCTGGCTGGCACTTCTTAAAAAAGTTACATACAGATAACTGAACATTCCCAAATTTGCCCTAAGCTTATAGAACACACTTGAGCAAGTCCATACAATGATTAGCGAGAAACTCAATGCCCAGCACTGCAAGGTTCAAGTCCCGCAGAGCTTGTGCCAGCAGCAGAGATTGCACTAAGCCAGCATTAAAGCTAGGGCCAGGCTAAGCACGTGAAGGCTTAACAAGCTTTCACATACTGGTCATGTACTGGTAATCCACAGGAAGCATTAAAAATGTCAACAAAAGAGTGGTATGTCCAAACTGGGCTGTGACAGCAATAGCATATTAAGATGCCGAACTCTAATGACATTTGTCCTTGATTTATTAATTTTTCAAGCTAATTGATCAATGAGGTCTTTATTCCCCTGAGAAAGCATGATAATTTTTGGATGGGGCTTTGTCACTCCCGATTTTTTCCTTTAAAACATTTTAAGATTATTTTGACTATTGGTTTCTGACACAAACATAACCATTTTTGGACAAACAAGCACATTAATTAAAACTTGTCCTGTGGTTCCTGGATTTGTACAGCGATAGCCCTCTTGCTGCACCTGCATACTACGTCTCACACCATACGGAAGAAAATCTACTGCTTGGGTAACCAGGCACAAACTACTTAGGATTTCTCCCATGGATAAGTCTAAAGAATGAGGCAACCTGAACTGTCACCTTGCTTGTCTCTGGTGTGTCCTCACACAGCCGTCAAGCTCCTTTTGCCGCATGCAACACATGTGCTCTGCGGGATGAAGGTCTTTGGAGGGTATCAGATGGCATTGCCTCCTCTGCTTAAGTTCTGTGTGAAAATGAGATTAAAATTAAAACAAGGACCATCATTATTGGCACTCAGAGCCCCCAGTGTTAGAAACTTAATAGGAAACAGGAGAAGCTGCATTAAGGGCATAGAAGCAGGATCAAATTCATGAGTCCCCTTTTGATCCAGATTTAAGTTACGGTGCCTGCGTGAAGCAGCAAGATAGCACAGGAGATGGCACTGCAACAGAGGAGGTTTTAGAACAAAGTGGGAGCACCAGTATGGAATTGCTGTGTCTTTGAAATGTGAGACTTTTCACACAATCACAGAATCACAGAATCGATTTGGCTGGAAGAGACCTCTGGGATCACTGAGTCCAACCTCTGCCCCAACACCACCGTGTCAGCTAGACCATGGCACTAAGTGCCACCTCCAGTCTTTTCTTAAACACCCCCAGGGATGGGGACTCCACCACCTCCCTGGGCAGCCCATCCCAATGCCTAACCACCCTTTCTGTGAAGAAATGCCTCCTCGTTTCTAGCCTGAACTTCCCCTTGCGCAGTTACTATTTTGAAGTAGCTTTTCTGCAACAAATACGTTAAATGACCATAGATCATATGGCTATGAGTCTGGAGGGGGCAGCTGGGGAGGGCTGCCTCTGATGCCAATTATCCTAACAAGGTTTTTGGAGAGATGAAACGAGCTATCTGGTCTCCCTGCTGGTTTGGTCTTTGGGCTCTCTACTCATGCTGCCAGGAGTGTCAAAGATCTGCTGCTGTAAGTACCTGACTTGTTTGTAGGAATCTGATTAAAGTAGATCACCTCAGATAACAAGAGGAATTAATGCTGCAAATACATAGGAGAGGATTGTCGAGCTCATAAGCTACATAGAGGTCAGTCCTTTGCAAGTCACGCAGCCTCTGAGATCTTTGGTTTTCGCAGAACTGATGATCTTTACTTGTTTTCCTCTGTCCTGTTAGCCTTTACACTTAAACACCTACCTTTGTGAATTCAGTTCTAGTTGTGATTTGTTCAGTTGCTCTGTCCACTACAAGGAAAGCAGCGTACAGAGGTAAGCCTGGGAGAGAGAAAACCAAAAGGGAACAGGAAAGAGTTTTCAGGGGCTTTGCAATAGACATGGCACGTTCTCCTTAATAACTACATTGTTTTAGTTTCTACATCCTTCAGGTTTTGACAATGTTTTGTAAAATGCATATTCTCATCTTAGATATTCCCCTGAAGTCTGACGTTTCTATATCCTCTCAACTTGGTCAGCCAAAAAGAGGTAGACTTGCAGATCCTAGCTCTCCAACATTTTATACTCTCTAGCATGTAACCACATTATATATTCAGGCTCAATGTCTCAGCTATAAGCAACTGTATGCATATATATATGCACACACATCAGGTTTTTTTACCAATGCCTTGTTTGCTATGCACATGCAGACATCTCCAGTGAAGGACGGACATGGTTAGGCCATTAGCACCCATCCGCTGACCCTGCACTGCTTTTCTTCAGCAGGTTGACATTTTTAGCTCGGCTCTGTTGGGTAGATCCCTGAACTGCACTTTACAGTTGGTGACATTATAATTTCTGACATGAGAAGTCACAAATGGTTACTTTACTATCAAAATCTGCCCTTAGCTCTGTGCTTAGTTTTACCAACAGAATAGTCCGAATTTTAAGACTTCCGTTTAAAATACAAATACGGTAGGTATGAAGTGCATCAGCTGGACCATACCAAGAACTAAACTTGGGAGATGGCTACACAAAAGCTGTGGGATGTGCTATTCTGGGATGTCCCAACTGCCAGAAACACCAAGTGGTGCCACTGCGAGTGTGTCTGAATGGGGACCCACGTGCTCCAAGAGTGGGAGCAGAGCCTGCAGCCCTCCAGGAGGGAAGACCGGAGGTGCCACCACTCACAGCACAGCCCTGACACGGCTTCAACCCTTCCTGGCTTGGAAAGATGAGCCTGGAGAAGGACTGATCCGCTGAAACGAGTGTTACAGAGGCTCTGAGGTTTTAGTAGTGCAAGGCAAATGCAATTCAGGCTCTGTTCATGTTAATTCCCATTTCTTGCTGCTCAGATAAGCACATAGTGACAGCTTTCATGAGGCAGCGACCTGTCCATTGGAAAATGGATTATGACCACCAACTCTTGCATGTAAACTATTAAGCAATCATCTAACGGTCACTAGAGAGATCACAGGTCTGTGCTGGTGACCCAGGGTGAAATTACTTTCCTTGTCTGTCTGACTCCCCGAAGCTTTCAGACCCCTGATCAGGACAGGGGGGAGGTTCTGATCTAAATGGCCATTAATCTTCCTTAAGGTGAAAAGGTCAGAAGAGCAAGTTATTCAATGTTAACTGGTTTTTTATGCCAGTAAAAAAGCTTCTTTATTTCCAATGCGCTCTCAAACTATACAGCAGCACTTAAAACACCCAAACTTTCAGTGATTTTTTGAAAGTGCTGTCAGCTTTTAGACAGATGACAAAGTCCACACACAGTGTCAGCCCCCCACAGCTGTGTCCATAGCCATACCAACAATGCCACACAATGGTGTCCTTAAATCCCATAAAGGCAAGCGACAATGCCACAGAATGAAGTGATAACGTATTGGAGTTGCTGACAATCAGTCTTTAACATGTGTTATCCATTTGACTGCAGGTGTAAATCAGCATTTCAATGTCAAGTTGCTAATTTAAGGCTGTATGGTCAAACATCCAAATAGCAAAAGCACAAGGGTACTGTTAAAGTAGGTGAAAGTCACAGCAAGTCAGGGAACACAGAGGAAAAGTTCCACCAGTGTTTGTGCTATGATATATATATTTCATGATACAGCAGCAATAGATTACATTAAACCTTTAATGGGAGCTTAGACTCCAGTGTGGGCACAGCCATCACTCTGTAGCTTCTCAGTTGACTTTGGCGGTGTACATGCTGCCAGCAGACACAGCCGCAGAACCAAGCTCTGTGGCTCTACGGCGTGACATGAATTAATGCAGCTCTCCAAAGGATACATGTCACATTGCCTTTGCTTTCACTTAACTGTGCGTTAATTTTCCCCCTTTAATTGCTGTGTTCAGAGAAATAAGGAAAATATCTGCTGCCATTTGTTGTACTTACAGTTCTCTGAAAAGCAAGTACATGTAATTTTTCAAAAGAAACCAAAGACTGTAAGTATTTTTTCCATCCCCTCTCTTATTACTAGGAAAGTAGTTAACTTAAGACCCTGATTAACATTCCATTGAGCTGTGTCAAATGGTTCTTCCTCTTATTGTTATTATTTGGCTGTACAACGTTTTCTACCAACTCACTCGTGGCAGCTGTTTCAGTACAATGGGGAAGGAAGAAAATGAATGGCATTTTAGTGGGTTATTTAATGGGAGCCTAGAACTGGCAAAATACAAAACTGCACTCAGAAATGTTGCATCTAAGGGAACTGCAGCCTTCCTAATGATCGCCCAGGTTTTGGGGTTCTTTTTGTCTCAGTTTGACCAAGAAATTCAGAGCAACAGTAGAAGCCTCTGCTTATTCTCACAGACAGCTACATATAAAAAACATGCAATAAACATTTTGTAACAAACTGAGATTGAGTGACTTCTCATATGTACACTGCAGGTAAGTACAAAGGTAACTGCCTGCAGAAAAAAACACATGCGCAGAGCTGAGACCTCTGCAAATTCAGGCACTGACAGTCCCACCACACCATCGTTCAAAGAGGAACCTCTTCTTCTGCAGGTGTCCTGGTGATGAGTCAAAGATGGAGAACCAGGTTTTAGGGCAGGGCTAGCAGGGGTGGGTAGGTGTGGAAGACCCTCTCCTCACTGCCCAGGGCTGACACTGCGGCAGACAAGCAGTCTGTGTACTGCTGTGTGAGCTACAGCTCCTGGACAGAGCAGGAAAAGTCACATCACTTTCTGCATTCACTAGCTGGTGTTCAAATTTAAATTAGGCTCCTTTTTATTTAGGAAACACACAGGGATGGCCTGAGGACAAATGCAGACCATATCTTGAGGCCTTCTGCTGCACTGCATCAGGTTGCCCTTGTCCCTTCTGCACAGACATGCTTAATGCAGCGACGGACTTATGAAGTTGGAGCTGTTGAACCCAAGGCATACTGCACATGTCCCGGAGCACTGTGAGGCTTAAGCAGATTTACTCGGGGGTTATGGAAAGCGCCTTGACATAGCTTGGCTGTGTCTCTTAATCATCACTCTTCCTCATCCATTTTTTGGGTCTCAAAGGGATGGAAAGCCAACCACAAGACAGAAGATTGGCACATTGCCTTAAAGTGGACGGTGCAACGAGGAATGAGCATACACACTAATCTACCTGTGGTTTCTTCCAAGTTTATTCACACAGGATGACGGTGAGAGTTTTTGCAGATTTAGGCACATCGGTTACATGTTTTTTTGCTTCATTCTCTTTTTGCTTTAACTGCTGGGAAAATCAGTGCTGGAATGGGAACAGGCAAGGGAAAAGAGGGGGCCAGACAAACTATCATACCAGCTACCCTCATTTCTCTTGATGCCAAGCAGCAACGCTGCAAGCTCCCAGCACCTTGTGAGGGGAGTGGGCTTTCCATTTTGTACTCCAGCTAAAACTACACCCGCTAGTAAACTATTTTCACCAGCACTACACGTGCACTTGTTCACACTTGCTCCTCAGAGTTAATATTCTCACTGCAGATGGATTGAGTGAGTAATCAGATGGGCCAGGATTCAGTTTGTGTTTGCCTGCACACAACACAGAGAATAGAGGACTAGGGGAGAGAAGTAGCAGATCGGCATCCACAGCAAGAATCATGATCGTGGTAACTCCTACTCCAATAGGAGTCCCTAAAGCCTCTTCAAACCATTCTTCTGTCATGACCGACTAGCTGCCATTTATGCTTACTTAAAATCTATTTAAAACTCATGGTCTAAACTGGTTCTTCCTTATATAAAGACTAACAAATCCTTTCATATAGTTACAGCTGTTCAAGGCAGAAAGTAAGTCTTTGACTCCACAAGGAAAAGGAAGGACTCCATCAAGACTCAAGTACGACACCCAAGGACAGATAGTGTTGTCATGAAATATGTAATAATACTTATAACTATGTACTGATTGCGCAGAATGAGGTGTGCCGAAATAGTCTTAAATGTTCATAGAAATACTGTGCAGAAGTTCAGATGCTTTTATTCCTGGAATGTCTCTACCATTGTTCTTGGTTTTGTTTGCACAGCGCCAAGTTCACCAGGCAAACGACTTTGCAGTAGGAATCATTACGGTCTGGGAAGCTCATGAAAGCCTACTTTCTCTGAATGGTTTTGGTTCATAGTTACTTTATAGGACGGAAGTTACATGGCAGAGTTAATCACTGCTCTCCAATGCTTTCAAACAAGCTTGTGTTTATAGCAAGTACAATATTATTTGTTATTTGCATTTCAGTATCATCTAAAAGCAGTAACAGACCCATCATAGAGGACTTGAGTAACAGAGCAGTAACAGGAGCCACAAGAACAAGCTGCCCAGATTTCACACACAAGCCCAACTGCCGCTGGGCACTCACAGTTACAGTGTCATCCATTCCCCACTCAAATGTGCACAAAATAGGCATGTTCAAAGATACAGGTATATTTGATCAACTAGGTTGTCTCAGTACAGAGTAATTTAGTAAGATAATACATAAAAAAATGCCAGTAACTCTTCAGTTGTGAATAAAATGACCATTGCCCAGGAGCCAGGGCGTGACTTGCTGTCACACCATCACTATTTAAAAGACAGCACTGTGGAGCAACTTGAGCTCCCTTGATTTTTCCTCAGAACATTTCCACTGGTAACTAATAATTGGTGGTGGAAGAACACTTGTATAGCTGATGTCCGCGAGTGAGATTTCACAATCAGTTTAAGCCAGTTGAAGACCCTGATGCTGCCAAAGGGGTGGGGAAAACAGAAATGGCCCTTCTTAGAGCACCGTCTGCATACATTGCGGTAGGTATCACATCAAACCCTTTGTCACATCTATAAAATATGAATAAAATCTACTGTATCAAAGGGGGTCTGAGGCTTAATTTAAAAACTAGCAAGAGCTCTGGGTTACCTGGCGTAGGAAGTTAAGTGCGAAGTTCTGTCTGTTGAAAATGCAGCCTGCTAATACCTGCCGTACATGCATCATGTAAATAAAAAGTGTGCTGGAAGGAAATACCCTACCTTCCTAACTAGCCCATCAAAGTGCTCTGCTGCAGTGATGAAACCCACGTGCCGTTCAGTTCCCCAGAAAGTATATTCTCCCCAAACACAGCATGGCTGCCATGGATTAGGCTACTGGAAAAAAGATTCTCTCTTCAGGAATCTACTGCTACCACAGCCTAGAGAAAGACAGGAGTGGAAAGGTGAAACAAGCCAAAAGATTACATACAAAAGGATTTGACAAAAAGTTTTGGGTTGTTTTTTTTTTTCAAAGGAGGCAGCTTTGCACAACACAATAAAGTGAATCCCTTGCCCCTTGCTATTACATCAGCCTTCGTGACAGAGGTTCTTGTGGGCAATTTCAGCAGAGGACAACATTCAGAAGACATGGAAATTAAACGTGTATCCCAGCACAGGCTGAGGCATACTGGCAGTGCAGTCCCTACAGCCACGACACCCCTTCTGTGATTAAAACAAAAATCTCCAGTCTTCAAGCAGTATCTATCCACCTATTTTAACAGCATTAAAACAGATCCAATGTCAATATCCAGTACAAATCTGTCCTCAGATTCTAGCTTTATCTGACACACACAAGAACGCAAAGGTGTAAGTATAGATTCTTCTACTTCAACAGGGTGACTGGAAAGTGCTCCCTCACTAGCAGAAAGAAATAAGCGCACCGGAGGTTATGCATTCCTTCTCGTGTTTGTCTTGTGCTGTGGTAGCCGTGTGAATCAGATGCTGAAAGGGCCCAGCGTGAAGCAGAATCTGATTTAAATTAACTGTACACACAACCATGTGCAGTTTTTAAAAAAAGAAAAATAGCATTAAAATTTTAGTTTCATTTCTCCCTTCCCCACTTCCCTTTCTCAGTTGACAGTCAACCAGCTGGTTAACTGCTCTGAACGTGCACGCTCGTTCCCACGTTTAACCAGTGCTCCCACTGGGGCACGGGGCAGCCATATGCTACACCACCACTTTTAATACTGAACCACAGCACACTGCCACTTCTGTTAGCTGGTGGCTGCACTCTGAGTGACAGCACCTGCAGGAGCTCAGCAGAAGCAACTGCTTCACAGAAAAGCAAGATACAGTTGATAGCTTCCTTCCACAGAACGCAGCAGGACAAAGGAGCTGTTGCCTCCAGACAGACAAAATGACCATGATGGATGATGTCTGGCTGTTACCTGTTGAGCGTGTGACCATGCTTTACTGTGGTTTTGCTCCTCCTATGAAGGCTTCATACAGATCTTAAAAGGAAATATCTAACAATACGCATCAGAGTTTTAACCCAAAGCAAACTTTCAGGAAGCCTTTTCCAAACATGTATGAAGCATGTAGGTTTTTTCTTAGCCAAACAACAAAAAAGTAATCCAGTTCAATAGCCGCCTTAGCTAAGCCAGACGGTAAAAAGATGATAAAGTGATAGAGAATACAGTGAGCTGACACATTCTGCAAGGGAACTCCCCCCTCTAATTAAAAATTACCTCAATTATTTCTTAAATAGCATGACTTTTTAAAACAAAATCATGGACAATTTAAATAAAAACTGTAATTTGCAAAACGGTTTGGAATATCCCTTAAAATACTTTTCCACCTTTACCTACCTCTAAAGCACAAGAAAGCCTTCAGTAAAGTGAAAAATCTGCTCCAACTTCTATGGAAGTTAATATCACTGACTACTGAGCAAGAAAAAAACCACAGTCAAGCCTTCACTTCAAAGCATTATTTAGTTAAACATGAATTACTTGACCTTTTAGTAGTGTACATTGGAATAGAAGTCAAAGGTACTCATGTTCTTCCATTCTCTAAACAAATTCAGCCCCATATGTGTAAGAAATCACCTTTGTGTTAGAATAAAGCATACTTTTCAGAACAAAATGTTTAAGCTAATAAAGCTTCATGGAAGCCTCAAAGAGGGCAGATAAGTCTTCTTCTGTTTGGGGACGTGGTGATAGTTTAGTCACTCTCTCCTGCAAGATTAAAGAAAAACTGGATTACAGAAGGTTGCCAATAAAATTAATCAAACAGTAGCTGAACTATATGCCCTTGTACTAATATCCTTCACAGAGAATAACAAGGTTTTGCAAATAAGTAATCAAGTAATTAAGGTTGAATCATCATCAACTGTACAGTACTTTCAAGAATATATTAGTCAAAATTGCCTATAATTAAATACACAGAAGCAAGATTAGAATGCAGTTCAGTTGCAAAGTCAAGTAGTTCAAACACAGGTCTTGTCAGTCACAGATGTCAGTACACTGAAGGATACCATCCTGGGAATACAGTCCATTTTAAAATTCATTTGCCAGCACTGGGACTAGGAGTTCAATTTTTAGGGACTAAGATTTTCAAAATACCATATCTTAAAGCCCAGGAACTGCTGTAGATGGGGACAGTAAACAGTGCCTGCAAGTCAGACTCCAGAAAAGAGACACAGCAAGGGACAGTAGTGAAACTGCTTAGTGAATAGCCCAGCACCTTGGAATCAGAATACAAAATGGTTGTGGTTGGTTTTCATTCGGATGGTGATTCAACAGAATTTTTGGGTGCTGAAGTCCCGCTGACTAAAATGAAACTCAGGTATATGCTTCGCTGCTCTACTTGACAAAATAACCACAAAGGCAGGGATGGCAATTCAGAAAACCCCCATGCTACTGAGGATGAGGAGCTGTATTAGTGTAGGTATTCAGTCACTGCAGAAACACCCAGCTGAAAGGGCCTAATGTTAACGCACTCTTACTGGTTATGATTTGTACTTTTATGCTTTCAACAATCAATGATTTGAACATTTATTGAAAGACTGGGGAAAGTTACAAACATCTGCAAAGACAGGGGCCAGGCCTACATTAGGAATGCATTATCTTTAGATGAATGCTGTGTACTTTGGCCAGACGGAGTTTCTTCTGCTACAACCCATTTCAACATTTGCCTTGTGGAAGAGGCTGTCCCAGTAGAAACTCTTAAATTTTTCCATGCCTTTTTCACATGTCAGACAGTGGATGGCATTTGCAAGGGGTCTTGCCTCACGCACTGAGCAGAATGCTGGGGATGGGGCTCCTCCAGCCCCCTGCCTCTGGGGCAGGCTCAGCTCAGAGGTCGTCCTGAGTGGTGCTCAGCACAATGCCACAGTGCAATGCTGCAGCCCCTCTGCTTCCTTCTTAACCCATGGGGTTGTGATCTGTGGTTACACAGCAACAGAGGGCACCGTACTGTGAAATGAGAAATATTGGTCTAGTATGGTGAGGAAGTCAGCTGTGAGATATTCACAGTTCATAATCGTGATCAGCAAGGTTAGCACAGCTTGTGACGAGTCTGAAATGTGCAGCTTTGTGTGCATAACTTTATCTACATTAGAGGTTTTGCTGGTGCAGCAGTAGCAATCAAATTATACCTCTTTCCTCATCCCTGACCAGCACTGCTACACACACAGATCCAGCCAAAGCAAAGGCTAAGATTCTTCTATGTAGTTTTGAAACCAAGTCAGAAAATTCAAACAGCACTAGGGCAGAAGTATGTTGTTTTTTTCAGACTTACAATATGCAAAATGTAACAACTTAGTGTTCAAGTACCCAGTAAATTAATCAGGGTTGTATTAGGACACTCTGGGTCAAATCACAGTTTTGCAGCCCTGTGCACCGAGAAGGAAAAAGTTATCTGTAAAGTCACACAGGGTGACACGGGATGATCTCCGTGACAGACTGAAGCATTTCCCAGCTATATCAACAGAATGCTGGAAACGGATGTTCCTCCTGTATGCCTTGACACAGAGGCAGCAGCACTCCCTTTGCACAAACCTGCTCACATTTGCTGGTGCCCAGACAGCAAGGCCCTGGCTCCCTCAGTCTGACTCAGTGCATTCTGGTCTAGTGCCAAAAATGAGCGGCTCCAGGCTCCTCGGTGGTTCAGCCCCATTGTAGCTGCCTCTGGGATGCCTGCTGGGGTGGGTGGGGAGGTGGTGGGCTAGAGAACAGCCCTTCCGCCATGTCTCATTTTCAGGCCTCCCCATCTCCACTCAACCAGCACCTTAGACCTTGGGACAGCATCTTCTTTGTTAAGGTTCACTGCTGTCGTAAATAGGATCAATTTCATAGACTCACTTAGAAAGAAAAATAAAATTCTGTTTTAACTTCAAGCATAAATGTTTGTCCCAACAGAGTTCCCACCCCAAATCCTGGCAGTTAAGAGTAGATTAGGTGTGGAATACACTCTGCACACTTATTAGTGCTCTCACCACTGCACCACAACCACACTGCCTTGCCAACATGAATGGGTCAGTGCTGTATTCCAAATAAAACCCACTGCAAGATGAAAAGAAAAAATATACCCAAGATTAAACTACGGTATTAAGGCTTTACCTCTGTGGGTAATAACGGACTATTAAGGAACACTGATACATTTTCATCACGTTACATCTCATATACAAAAATGAGGTTTGAGAAACTATTAGGTCATCTCATTTTACACAGTACAATTAATCATCAACACTGTGAGATGACAGTAAATGAATTAAAAGCCAGTTTGAGCTTAGCTAACCAATAAACAAAAAACCCCTTCAATATCTTTTGGTGAAGAACCTTTTCCCTCCCCCAGCTATGCAAAACATGCCTTCAATAAGATGTTGTGCTTGTGATGACCCAAACACAATTGTTTTAAAGGCACATATTTATCAAAACAAACCTCCAAAATGCCCCATAACAATTTACATGCATAACCTATTCTATGCGGGCTCATTGACTTTCATTTTCTTCCTGTCTTTGCCACTGCTCTGTTGTGTGTGATCCTAAATAGTTGCACCATTGTGTCATTTTCTCAGGTATAAAATAGGAATATTAATATTTACCCTGTTATGAGTTGCTCTGAGATTTATGAATGAGAAGAACTAGACATGGTAAGAGATACTGCTCTAAAAGGCAAATAACCTTTCAGCCTACAAAATTTTGATTTTCTTCGTAGTGTTTTTTTCCCTTGCTACTTGGTAGAAATAAATACTAAGTAGACAGAACAGTCCACAGTATATGAATCAAATTGTCTTTTTACAAGGAAGACACTGGATTTTGCTTTTTGAGTGGTGTGTTGCTTTTTGCAGTGTCTTTGTGAGCACTGAAACAATAAAGGGTATTACAAGTTTAACCTATATCATCCCAGGAGACCTTATTTCAAATTCTGATGGGGGTCAATGGAACAAAAAAGCCATCTGGGAAGAAAAGTGCAACTTCTCAATATGGAAAAGTTTAATGCAAAGTGAGCTTGATCATTCTTACCAGATAGCACTTGGTATTAAGGCCTTATCTATAATCCATACTGCATACATAATTAGCAGAGATAGTTATGAAAAAGCAGATCAAAGGCTTATAAAAAACACCCTCTTTTTAAAAAATGTGACGTTTAAGAAACCAAAACACCTAGCCATTCTTTCTGAATCCATGCGAAGAACAGACTGCAGCATGCACTCTATCTCACTGAAAAGAAAAAGCTAAACTGTGCAGAGAAACAAAATACAGTTGACTATCCATAATTTTCTCCATTTTAATTGTTTTCATGTAGGACTAGAAATAACATTTGCTTGAAAACAAATGCTTCTGTTTTTTCAAAAATCTGTTCTCTTTTATTTGACAAGAAAAACTGTTTTGCTTTCTGTCTTACCTGAGGCAGAGTGCCTTTGACTAATGCAGGGATGTCTGCTTTAGAATAACCAATTGCAGCTAAGCCATCATCAACATTCAGATCAAATAGGAATTTCCGGAGTGTGTCTGCCAAAATAAACCCCGCATCTTTGATTCTGGCAGTGCGGATGTCAGCTCCTAAAATAAGACATAATGGCTTGACTGTAGGGTGGAGAGAGTGGAGGAAGCCTGTTCTGGACTTAATTTAATCATAGTATCAGCTGAATACATATCCATACATAACAGTCATTGCTCTAAAAGCAACACGAAGTAAAAAGAGGAATCAGTCTTCATTTTACAGTTGGAATAGTTTGTAAAAGGTGAAATAAAACAAGATCAGGAGAAGCAGGTAACTGCTGCCAGAAAGACTAACTGCCACATGAGGTTAACTTCCTTTCCTTCTGTGCTTACAGGGAGAAGCACTTTTCAGTCTGACTAGTTAGTCAGACTGGGAGGAAAGAAGCTAAGACACGAACGTCAATGGTATTTATTTTTATGGACAGAGTGCCAAATACTAACTTTATTTTAAGGCCTTGAGTTTGCTGACATCTAGAGGACACGGAAGCCACTGACAATTCTGTTCAATCACATATTCAAAGAGAGGAGTACAGCATGTACACTGAGAAAGACAGGAGATGTCAGCGCAGTGTTAAAGGGGTTAAGTAAAACCTAAACTTAATGCTATTTGAATATGTGCTGACTTGTGTAGGGTAACGTAGAACTGAAGAGAAGGAACTGGTATTTTTGAAACATCTACTGAACAGTAATGAAAGCATCAATATAAAACGAAAGATTACCAATATTTCTTACAGAACAGCTTGTGTTCTTTTCCCCAATGAATGGTCAGGACTTAAAAGTAATAATAAAAACATGTCCAGACAGAAGACACAGGTTCCTCCATATTATTTCTTTTCAAAGTAAGCTGAGCTAAATTTATTCTCTGTGTAACCTCAATGATGTTACACCAGAACTATGTTAGGTCCAACTGTCATACTGAGAGATGAGTAAGAGCACAACATAGCTACAGGAAAAATATTTTCTGTGATCCTCACGCAGTTCAGTGTAACATTCAAAGGAAGTTCAGTGAACAGGAGACCAACAAGCTCATTTGAGGAGCTCAGATATTCGGGTAGTAAGACTGACAGTACTGTAGTTGATAATGTCTAGGAGAAACTGATAAATAAGGTATGACAGAGTCTTGTACAAAGTCTTATGCTATTAGGATTATGCCATGCAGTCTGATTTATGCTGGATTTTCCTGTAGAGGTGTAACTGGGACATAAATCCGGTATCATCAGATAGTAAAGTAAAAGGGAAAGGGAGGAGGGAAAAAAAGGACAGTAAATGTGAAGGGCAGTTTTAAAATACTGCTACACGTCTGGTACTTTCTTTTTGCTCAACCTAAAGGATACATCGGTCTTTGATTGCACTTAGAAAATTTCTGTTCACACGCACACCTATTTCAACTGTTTAAGAATCCACCCAGGGAGGTATTAAGATTTTTCTGGCTGTATCCAAATTCACAGCTGTAAGTACACACAACATAACTATTTAGTAATCTGCTTCATGTCATAAAATACCTTCTTAGTCATTGCATTTGGCAATATGACAGATTTGAATCAGCTACTGTAGTCAGTTGGACTCTGGACTGGAATCAGAAGTAAACACCACAGGTGGCAATTAACAAATTCAATTCCACGTGACTTTTTCAGCAGAGTCCCTTTTCAGCAAGGCAAACAATAATGTGGTTAAAATTTCTACTAGAGAAAATTAAGAGAGCTTTTAGAGACAAAATTTATGGCAGCAGTTCATACCACAAAACCTAAAGGAACTGCTTTTCAACCACTTGTTTTAAAATCAAGGAGCCAGAGTTCAATTTCTCTGACATGTTGTGCTGGCCAGTTATCTAGAAACATTTTCTTAGTCTACTTTGAGTTGTGTGTTATTGCTATAGGAACACAGACATTATGTAGCTTAGTATACGATTCCAGCTAGGTTTGTGTTCTGGTTTTGACCATAGGCTGCATACTTTGGAGGAAGGTTGATCAACCTCGTAGCCAACATTTATAAAATAAACAAAATTTTCCCCCAATGTAGTTTTTCTGCCCATGTTGTTTTACATCCTTCTTAAAATACTGTGATATTTTCATTGCCTACATAAAAGTCACACTCTTTCTTGAAACCCACAATACTTTCAGATTACTTACACAAGGAAGTCAAACGTGACTGGATTGCTGTGACTTGCATACAGAAAGCTGACCATGCAAGGGACTGAACACAAATTTTCCAAATACCAGGAGATCTGCCCTAAACACTTTCTCTCTACTCTCTACACTACTGTGCATGTGACTGTGATTGATTGCTCATTAGAGAGCATGGGTATTAGCAGCAGTTTAGCTACAACACAAGAGTCTAGTGCAGTCAAAAAAACGGACCTTAGATATAAATAAATTAGCCCACCGCAGACCCATGCTGTTACAACTAGACTGCTAACAGTTCCAAGACTACATCACTGAAAGGTAGTTTAATACACACAGTCATGCAATGAAGAGGTATCCTTTCTCTAGGACACCTTTCGGTCATGTGTTGCACAGATAACAAAGCACTGTAAGAAAAGGTAAACTTTAAATGAGTTGTCAGCTTGCAGCATTTACTTTTATTCTGCTAAGAAGCATAAAAGGCCACTTTGTTCATTAATTCACTTCACAGCCATCACAGATGTGTCCACAGAATAGCTACTCCATGCTTTTCCTTGACATCGGCCACTGAGAAATCCCAACACCTACAAACAAGCTTAGGCCTACATTAGAAAGACCAAAACCCACAATTGTGTGCCACTGAGAAAGAGCAGGAGTGATTCAGAACATCACTCTGTCCTAATTCATTGCCACAGCAGGGAACTTGTTAAGCAAAATACCTCGTTATAGCTAACAGATGCACCTGAGTACTTGTTTGTTTTATGGTTTCTACTCTAAAGTAACTACTCTCCATAAAGCACCAAGACAGATGCCAGTCACAGCTACTCTCTCCGGATTAGTAACAGATCTACAGTTAACTTCAGCTGTCCAGTTTTCTAGCCAAGAAGCAGATTTCTCCAGCTTTCTTCTCTAACTACATCATCCAATATCAACATTTAGCATTATTTGCCCTAAGTTTGCATTATGTGTAACTCAGATTCCAGAATCTTGTTTTTTAAACTTAAAAACCCTGCAACAATCAACATCAATTGCTTGCATACATTTTATTTTTCCCTCCTCAAAAGATATTTTGGAAAGAATTCCATTTGTATGAGTAAGTGGTATCCATAGAGATTCCTACCTAGTATCTCTGCAGCTTCCAAGTGCCGCTCAGGATGCATCTGTGCCGTGAAAGCAAACACTGCTGGGGATGTCAGCACGACAGAAAGGCCATGTGGCTGGGGAAAAGAAAAAAAAAAAAAAAAAAAAGAATAAAATCACATCAATAGACTTGTACTTTCAACTTGAATGTGCTTTAATGCTCATTAATGTGAGAAAACAAAGAATTGAAATGTGTAATACAAAACCAAAGATAAACCAAGTTTTACCACTAAAGAGTGATCCACATTATAATCCTTTGGTTTATAAATTTTCACCAGACCAGAAATAGGGTAAGACATTCCATGGCTGGAAGAGAGAGTAGAGAGAAACTGGTTAGGTCAGCTCTCCTGGTATTTGGAAAATTTGTGTTCAGTCCCTTGTGCGGTCAGTCTTCTGTATGAAAGTCACTCAGGTACAGATACTCAAAAGGGATTTACGTACAGGTATGGTATGGATTTTAGGTACAGACAAACCTCACCCCTCTGCACCTTAGGGACCTAGCTGTAAAGAACAGTACCTCCTTACTTTGCGAGTGTGAAGTCATATTCCTCCACTGATGGGACTGAAAGATGCTCAGTTACTAAAGTAATACAGATATGCCAGAAGTAGCATAATCTGCATCCCTACGTGATCACACTGCCTGAGAAAAATAAGCATTCATTTTAAAATATAATTAAAGAGTGAATTTGCTCAAACAAAAGGAATGAAAAGAAGGTCTCTGAAGAAAATGACTGCTAATAACTTCTCCACACAATTCAGGCTTAGGCTTTGCTTCTCTGAGATTTTCACCCATATGAAACCACATTGCCTTGCAGTATTAATTACAGCTCATTTCAGCCTGGTGAATGTGTGTGCCACAGACAAACTTACAGACAATTGCATCAGTTCAGGAATGGCATCAGATTACCTCATTGCTGTCTCACTGCAGAACAGCTGGCATGAAATCCAACATTTTAGATGCCATTGATGTTTGTTTTTTTTTTTCCAACTATGGTTTTTACTATCAAGGAATGTAAAGAAGGCCATGTTTTGTAATTTTCACGACTGGATTTGAGTATCACAAGCCAGAATACACAATCCTCATACGCATAAATCATAGAATCATTTGGGCTGGAAGGGACCTTTAGAGGTCATCTAGTCCAACCCCCCTGCGGTGAGCAGGGACATCTCCAACTAGATAAGGTTGCTCAGAGCCCCATCCAGCCTGACCTTGAATGCCTCCAGGGATGGGGCTTCCACCACCTCTCTGGGCAACCTGTTCCAGTGCTTCACCACCCTCCTTGTAAAAAATTTTTTCCTTATGTCAAGTCTAAATCTACCCTCTTTTAGTTTAAAACCATTACCCCTTGTCCTGTCACAGCAGGCCCTGCTAAAAAGTCTGTCCCCATCTCTCATATAGGCCCCCTTCAGATACTGGAAGGCTGCAGTGAGGTCATAAATGCCAAGAGCCCCTCAATTTCTCACAACACATGCCTCCCCCTGTATCACAGGCCAGGCTACAATGTCTTACTTTCTATTCAGCATCAAAAGCAGCGATGTCTGACAATTTGAAACAAACACTAGCTAGAAGCTGACCTCGGATGGGGTTAATATTTTTCTGTACTCACCAGAGATGAACACCAGCATTGCCAAAGCCAATACCAGCAAAAGCACTTGCTAGGTGCATCTTGGCTCTTGCTTCACGATCTTCAGGGTTTCTGATGGCTCTGTGCACCATGGAGACAATGGTATCAGTGAATTCACAAACATATTGGTAATTCAGGATGGAGAAGGGAAGAGAGGGCTTCTTTACAGACAGATATACAAAACCCTCTAAGATAAGCTGAGATAAAAATGCTGGAAATGGGATCAAGTCAGAAAACAATCCTGCTTCTGGATCAGTAAGTAGATCCAGCTTATTCAGGGAAGGGCAGGTTTCCTTTCACTTTTCCAAAAACCAAGTAGAGTGAATTTGGCCATATTCACCTCAGTAGGAGTTTAAACAATTCCACTCAGGAGCTTTGGCAATCCTATGTAGGTCTCCAAGACCACTCCAGCTTTCTCACCGTGTCATTAGGTGGTGGTCTGGAGCCCCACCATCTGTGTGGGAGGATGACAGGGTTCCTTGCCTTCCTATGCATCAGACTGCTTGGGTAATTTGACAATATGGAGAAAAAGTCTCATGAATCGATTCCACAGGAACAATAAACAACTACTTTGACTAGCTAGGTACTGTAAAAAGTCTTTTACAAAAAACCCCACATTGATCTTTAATTGAAGTGCACATGGCATACAAAAGCTATATACAAGCTAAAACTTTATTGGTAGGGATCAAAATCAACTCCCAGTTAAGTCAAAACTTAATCTAAATTGAAGGTCTTCTAAGTATGAACTAGCTTTGAGTAAATGCATAATTTTGCACATTTGTAAGTGCATGTGGTAACCTTCTTGATGGATCTACAAATATCCTAATTTACGCTGAAAGTCACAGAAATTACACCAGCAGTATTTCATTCAGTTTGTTACATATTCTCCTTATACTGTCACAGAAAGAGGATTCTTGAAAAAATATGAGAATGCTACTCCCATATTAACGGAGCAGCTTGAAATAACTTTAAACTGAGGACTTCTAAAATAGATTCACAGAGGCATTAAAAAGCTACCTCCTCAAGAGAACCTAGTAATCCTAATTTTACTTTCAATTTTATTTGAAAACTTTTTTGCTTTATTTAAGAGAAATCCAGGGTAGAAAATGAAGATTTAGTGTAGTAGTTTACCTTATTTTAGCTTAAAATTCAAGTTCTTCTAAGCATTCCTTTTTGGGCACTGAAGACTGAACATACTGCAAGGGAGGTGGCTGTTAAAAGTATTACCTTTTCAAATATTTAGCCACAATGCGCAGAGCATGAAGAGCCCAGACATCACTGATGGGGTTGCTGCCTTGGTAAGCCGGTCGGTTGATTGGATTTGAAGGGCAGGGACTGCGCATGTTGTAAGGAAGAGCAGTGTACGATTCTAGAGCATGGCTAAAAGAAAGATTAAAAAATGAGTTATGTAAGTGGGAGAGCTCCAGCTGCCCTGCTGTCCTTTGAATGCAGATTCTTCTTATTTATTTCTGCTGTTTAACAGTTGCCAAAAATAGAAATACAATCTCATAGACAACTGGGAGAATGCTGGGCGAGGACCTCCACAGCACTTCACTTTCCATCAAACACACAGAAGGTGGTCCAAACAGAGTCATAATCTGTCAGCTCACACCACATTTCAAGCTAGGCTGGATGAACTGGCATCTTGGTGTGTAATGTTTTTCACTGAAGAGCACTGTACAACTGCAATGGGTGGATTTCCTTTCTGTAGGACCGGAACTGTAAGAGGCTTTAGCACTGGAAGCATTGTAAGCTACCTTTCTTTTAGAAGTATTGACCTTTAAGAAATTAGGAATATGATATTTAAGCTAAATGGAACTGCCAACAGTCTAATCTCTGAGATACTTGTAAATCTGACCACATAAGGAAGGGGCACTGCCTACATTGCTACATTTAAATGTACAAAACTACAGACAAACTATTTTAACCTATGAAGAAATGCCTTGATTCCATTACAGACACTGCAGTTCAAGACACTTCACCAAGCTTGAGAAATCACATTCTTTCGTTATACTTCCGTTACTTTAATATACACAGCACCCAGAAGCAAAGTAAGCTCTGGCTCTCCAAACAGAAACTTCCATGTATTTTGTGCAGTTAAAAGCTGTACGTTTAAGATGAAGACAATTTTGTGCCAAGTGAAAAGCAAATTATGAGAGATGTTCTGCAAGATGTTCATAAATGGGCTAAGACCTGCCAGCATCCCATAAGCCTTCACAAATTTTTGTTGACACATCGTGGCTTTTATTAGAAAATCCTTATTATCTATTTCCTGCCATGTCTGTGAGACTTGCTAAATGCTGTTGCAATTGTGATTAATCACCTACACAATCTCTGAAAAAGGGACACCTGGACTCTCTTCCCTGACAACCACTATCCTGGAAGCAAACAGTTTCTCCAGTGCACTGCAGAAACATTAAAATTTCTGCAAATGAGTGATTTGTTTCCACACATTCTGAAGGAACTAGTGAAATTAAGCAAGAGGAAAGTATAACGGAGACCCCAAAGGGAGAAATAAGATCATCCTTTTCTGCTCCTAAAATATATTTTTCCTACAATCACCATAGTAAAAATATGAAATTGTAATAAATTCAAGTAGCAGCCTATACAGAAAACTCACCAAAGCACATCAAAGCCACTGTTGGCCACTATTCGCTCAGGCATAGACAGTGTGTGCAAAGGATCAATGATGCCTAATGTTGGCTTAATGGCCCTTGAAGCAATACCTGCAATATGCAAGTGAGAAAAATAAGTTAAAGATTTTTTGCAACAGAATAGGATAAGACAAGAGTAATGTTCAAAACATAACAATAACAAGGGGAAAGGATTTGAAACTATGAAGAAAAAAGCAAAGAGAGAGAAGGGAGAGTAAGAAGTATCAATGAATGTAAGTCTTACTGATGACGAAGTCCCTGTAAGAGAGTTTTATGATTTGAGACTTTTGCCTGAAGTGAATTATACCAGATAGTGTTCTCTCTCCATTTGTAACCCTCCTCAAACAGCCTATATTTTCAAAATGCCTGTGCTGAATGGCATCTGCAACAGTATTCTTAGATTTGTATCTTTTGTGAACAATCAGAGGGCAAGACTGGTTTGTGTCTACAATCAACTGCTATTGCTAATTGCCATCTACAGCATCTGTAATAACCACGCCTTCGTATTTCGGTTAAGGAAGCACAGATGTAGCTTTGAGAGAGACAGACATACAGACAGATACACACAAACGGACTGACTACATACAGACTAGAAAACTCTGAGCTATGGTCAGAGATCCTTAGCACACTCATTTGGGTCCCAAGTACTGTAAACTCTGTGGCATACAAAATCCACGCGTTTAGAACTAAAATCTCAAAACAGCTATGAAGCTTAAGATGACATTTTAGCCCTAATCTTTATTTGCCAGGCATGAAAAGGCCAAAGGAAAACAGTGACCCTCACTTGCACAGCAGCTCAGGCCTGAGGTTTCAAAAGCCAGGAAAAGGAACATTTGGTTGCAATTACACAACAAAGAAACAGAAGTCTTAAAAGCAGAAAGCAAAACACAGAGGAAATAAGGAACAGTTGGTTGACCCTGAATGTAAGTAGAAATTTCCTTTGCAATTAACATTTTCTGCTATTTAAGAACTTGAAAGATTTTAGTTTCCTGTTTTGCCTTCAAACTATAATCCACTGTATTACATAGGTATTTCATTATGTTAATATGCTATAAATTTAAATTCAAGGAGGAAACCTTTAAGCTCTTCAAATTTGCCTGTGGCAGTTGAATCAAACAAAATGACACCTGAAATGACATGCAGTATCCCTTTCTTTCAAGGCAGGGAAATAATGAAGATATTGGAAAAGCAATTTTCTTGAATAGCAGACCAAAAAAAATAAATCTCACCGGTTTTTACTTTTAGTTCTTTGAAGTCAAAAATGGCAACACCAGTGGTTTCACTTCCAGTTCCAGCTGTTGTAGGAACTTAAAAGGAAGAATGAACAAATAATAAGTAATACATAATATTGCAAAATAAATAAATAAAACCACAATAGTAATGCCACCAAAAGTACAGGATCCAGGAAATCTCAGGCGTATCCCTGATCCAAAGCCAACAGGTCAAAGAAATTGCCACTTTGATCTCTTTTCTCAATAAAAGGGGTCAAACTCAGCTAAACAAGACAAACTAATGACAAAAACTGTGATTTTACTTCCACTAACTAAACAGCAAAATTGCTGCTGAACACAAGCAGAGGAGAAGTAAGCCCACAAGAAGGTGAAACAGTCGTGGTAAACTTATTTCAGTACAAGTATCACACAGACTGTAGAATGACTCTGCTTCTCCTAGCCTTCACCCTCCACACCCCCCGCCTCCTGCTTTACCTGCAATGAGTGGCTTGAGAGGCACACTGACAGGCTTCCCTTTCCCAATAGGAGCATTGACATAATCCAAGAAGTCTGACATAGGGCCGGACGCATACAGGTTGGCAGCTTTACAGGTATCTATTACAGACCCACCTCCAACAGCAACATAGGCATCAAATTCTCCCTTTTTAGCAAATTTAATGGCATCCAGGAAACTTGGAAAACAAGAAAAGCGTTCCAATTAGTCAGGAGAAAAACAGCATACAGAGAAACTAACTATTAAGACCAGCATACAGGTCACAAGGAGGTGTTTAAACAGCCGTATGGTGTGCTGTAAAAGTCTAGGCACTACTTGGAGAAGCGCACTGTCAGAAGTAGTACCTTTGGTCTGTTGGCTCCACTCGGACATTATCGTACATCTGAAAGTTTATACCATATTTTGCCAAGGAATTCAATACTGCAGTTACAGGAGGGAGTTGGGAGAGGTTTTTATCTGTCATCAAACAAACTCTTCTAGCACCAAGATTCTGCAGGTCCTGCAATAACAATGAAATTAAAAAACAAACTATTGGTATAAAATCATACACTGAACTATTTAAATACTAATCCAAATCAACAGAACCATTTCATAATAATAAAAAATCCAATCTAAAAATAGTTGGTTATCGTAAAATTTTTGAAATAGTACTGAGAGAAGGAGTTAAAGGAATCTTAACAGATAAGATGTTGCACAGCCCCAGGAATTGAATTAACAGGTGTGACTCAAAGGTGCGGCTTAATGATTTGTTAACTATTCTGTAAATTAAGTGAGGCAGGAAGTTTTGCAGCTCCTCACAAAGGACAGCCCCCGATAAAGATCGGAAACTTGCCTTAAGGACCTGTTAAAACCTATCCTGGAGCAAGAGATTACTAGTGGTGATGAAGAGGAGCCATCAGCCTTCATCTCCACGACCCCCGACGACCACCACGAGGAGGCACTGCGCAAGCGCAATCAGGAGGAGTCCATGGAATTGACCTCTTGGAACTAATTTTAATACGAAGCGGGGATAGGTCATTCATATGTATAGGCGTGTTGGGAAATCTCATGTATACGTAACACCTGTATAAGTTTGAAGCAGGTCGCCATGTGTGGCGCGCACGACTTTGGTGGGACTACCCCCCGTGCTGCCCGGCGCCGAATAAACATATCTACTTTACAATCTTACAGATTGTGGAGTCCGTTTTCCTCACGTCAATATCAGCCAAAGAAAAAGAGGATTAACCACATACATCTAGGATGCAGCAAACAGCATAAAGTATAAAGCTGCCAAACTTATACAGCTGAAGTCTTATGATAGAAGAAAACTAATGATAAAGATGTGGAACAAGTGAAAACTGTATGGAAACACTTAAAACTACAGCAAAATGTAAAATATTTTTTCAAAATATTTTTTTCCTACACAATTCCTGTGACATAAAAAGGTTTTGCCACAGGTTAGGTCTCCCCTAACTGCCTACCAAAGCATGACATTAAAATCTTGAAAATTTAATATTGGATATTAATTTCTTGATGAAACATCAAAATAAGGTGGCAAAAAGAAGAAAACCAATATTACATCCTAACCTTTGCTAAATTAATTGTCACAATAGCTATACAATACATGCAATTCTAAATAATCCTAAAGCTGTCTAAAGACTGAAGTTGTCTAACTTTATCTGACTACTAATTTACTTTACAAATTTGCAAATAAAAAAGAAAACTGTTAATGCCATAAATGCCAAGAAGAGAGGAAAAAATGATAAATGAAAAAAACCAACAATAAAGGCAAACTGGAACAATGTACTCAGGTGAATCATCTCACACTGCTGAAACAAAAATTCTACACTTTCACAGTGCAAACTCAAAGCTGAACGAATATCCACCTAATTTAATGGAAAGCCTCCAATTCATTTTAATGAGCACTAGAAGAGACAGAAGTGACCTTGAGAAAATCCTGCTGAGTCACCAGGATTTAAAACTTTTGAATTAAATTCTCTGTCAGAGAAAAATATTGTTGCATAATCCAAGCAAATCATCAATGATTTAATTCTCCACTAAACTGCATGACATGTACTCACTTATACCATAGCAACATTGAAGCAACATGCTTCTGTTCTTTACCCAGCAGTATTTTCCGATCTTTTTACACCAGTATATATGACTACACATACTGCTTTCCCTTATAAAACAGACTGATAGCACCAGCAGCCTTTCAGAAAATAACTTTTCACGAGTGATGGATTTACACCATAGAAGCTTACCATGCCAATCTCTTTAGTAACTCCTTCTCCATATCGGATGTTCGAAATGGCCATCTACAAAAAAAAAGAACATATTTTTTTCTGGAAAAATGGAGAAATGGCATCCAGTCGCAAGCAAAGTGAAATATAAATATTTACTAATGTAAATATTTGTTAAATGCCATATTTGGAAGTATACAAAATATTACTTTTAAATATTATTAGATCTACCTCAAATGCATAGTCTGTATTTCCCAGGGTAGGCTGTTCAGGGACTGGAACAGAAATGAAACAGTAAAATTAGGGAACAAAAAATGACTTCAATTTCTATCTCAATACTAGAGTTGACAGATTTCTTTGCTCTTAAAATCACTAATACATTTGCACAGGTCATCTTAGTTTGTCTGAGTAACAGTTACCCATTTCATCCCTTGTTGTTTGTGAGATTAAATGATCCAAGTACTTAATGTGATTCATATAATTCAGCAAAACAAGTGTATTTTTTCCTTCTTTCAAGAATTAATTCTTTCCTATAAAAACTGAATAAGTTAGGAGGAAGTTCGCATGGGAATTTGCTTGCAGTCCGCAAAGACCAGGACAGCACATAATAAGTAGAACTGAGATCTGCAGAGCATACAGGCTGCTATGTACAGGTTGAGAGGCATTACAAATGTGCACGGGCTACATCATAACCTTCAGAACAACTTTTAAGACAAAACCATGAGACACATTAGAAAGAACTTCTTCACTGTTAGAGTCGTTAGGCATTGGAACAGGCTCCCTAGGGAGGTGGTGGAGTCATCGTCCCTGGAGATGTTCAAAAAATGTTTAGATGTGGCACTTCAAGACATGGTTTAGTGGACAGGGTGGCATCAGGTGTACGGTTGGACTTGATGATCTTTGAGGTCTCTTCCAACCATAATGATTCTATGATTCTATGATTCTATGATCTTCCACACGCGCCTGGATAGAGAACATCTTTTTTATGTGTGAGAGTAATACTAACAGGTGTTCACACTTTTCACTCCTGCCTAGTCCTGAACTTGCAGATGAAACTAAATTGCTTGCTTGAAAATTACGGAACTGCATGCATTGCTAATAATAAACAGCGTTTTAATAAGAATCGGTGCGTTACTATCAACTTTATTTAGTAGAAGACAGAAAATATTTATAAGGAGAATATTTCAGTCACATCCTCTCTCTGCCATGTCCTGATTTTGCCACAAAGTGAAACAAACTCCATCAACTGAAACAGCCCATTCCTCTCCAAGAAAAGATCAGAGGAGGCATTCTGCTCTTCCTGATGAAGTCACACCTTCTGTCTGCTATATTAATTGAAAATATGCTTTCTGGATTCAGATCCAATGAGTGAAGCCATGATAATGAGTCTTACAGACACTCTGGGGTGCACTGAAGCACTGACCCACAACAGTAACAGACAGATATATTAAAATCCTTTATGCACTTTCTATTCATGCCCAGGCCAGCTGCTATCAGCTCTTTCATTGCCATCTCTTGCTGGGCTGTACATGTTTCACCTCTCCTGGAGTTTGAATCTGCTGTACTCTCGGTAATTAATTTGACAGGCTAAGAACATGTCCAAGCCATTTACTCTCTTGCTTTCTGCCAGTGTAATAGATGCCATGCTGTTACATTCTTGAGCCAAACTTAACTTTTAGGAAGAATTTTACTGAGTTCAAAAATTGCACTATTTCCTCAAACACTGCCAAGAAACATAACTTTTTTCTTCCTGCTACAGTCACCGTTAAATCAATTCCCACTATTTAGAGACTTACTGAATTGATATGATTTTGTTACATTATAGACTCAATTGCTGCCTAAAACTTATAGAGAGGGTTCTTAACTAAGATTTCCATTTAGCAAGGGCTTGGTTTGAATTGACCGAGTAGGTCATGAAGCAGACAAGCAGAAGAATAAGGTTCTATTTCTCAGCTGCGCTGTTGTCTTGCTGCATGATGCTCTTGGGCTAAACAAATACCTGAACATATCTATATATATATAGTTTTTCCATGTGAAAATGGTAATGGTAATTCTTTAAAAAGTGTCCTAAGTAAAGCACGTGGAACTAAGCCACTCAGAATTAAACACTGCTGAAATTATGGCCCAAAATACCAATTTTTATCAGATCTGGAGACTGACCAGCACACAGATAGCTATTCCCATAGCATCCCTACAGTCAATGCAAAACAGACATTCCCCCCAAGGTGACTCGGTCACTCTATGCAGCTCAGTGCATTCTACAACCCTGGCCTAAGTGATCTGCGTTCTTGGGACTGACTGTGTAAAAAGCCTATGGAGATCACATTCCCCAAGCCGTAGCAGACCTTTGTGAATTGCTCCTTTTTTTTATCCGTATCATTTCCTGTTTCTTTTCTAATGTAACAATGTGGTTTTTTCCCCTCAAAAGCAGATCTAAAGTTGAGACAGCTCAGGTGATGACAGCAGTAGTAGCAGCCAGAGCAAATTTCTGATCAACTTGCCTCACAGTAAGGGGAGGGAGGGACAGGATGCATTAACTGTGGCTTATGTGGAAACAGTGAATCTCCCCAACAATAACCCCTATCATTGTACAGTTGCAAAATAACAGACTGCTTACCTTATCCTTTAAATTGTTCTCTTTCCTACTTGTTACCTGCACCCTCTGCCCAGGTCACATGGCTATATACAGCTCTACAAGGCCATGGTCTCCTACAGATTTATTTTGGAGACACAAATTAAGTCTTACCTTGTGAATACGTGTGGGAGTGGCTCGGGCACCGACATCTAGTTAAAAGGTACACACACACAAAAAAAGGCATGGTTAAAAGAAAAAAGTAAGAGCAGAAGAACGAATCTGTCCTTGCCTAAAAGTCTCCCGTCTGCACCCGTTATCGTGCCCTGCCCCAAGAGGCCTGGCAGCAGAGCCCGGCTGTGGGAGGAGGCCTGGCCCAGCCCCGGGGCCCAGGGGAGCGGCAGGCCGGC
>NW_009601156.1:57962-58247 GCF_000690535.1 Cariama cristata | reverse complement strand
TCAAAACAAAGCACAAATAACCACACATACCCACACATCAGGGGACTAAGCACCTCCTGCAACACATACATCTCCAAGCCATCCTTAGGCGAACCCACCAGGTCAAAACAAAGCACAAATAACCACACATACCCACACATCAGGGGACTAAGCACCTCCTGCAACACATACATCTCCAAGCCATCCTTAGGCGAACCCACCAGGAGAGATGACACTCATGGCATCGCGCGCTTTGCCGGAGCTGGCCCCCAGCCCAGCCCGCCAACGCGGCACGAGGGAGGATCA
>NW_009601156.1:55562-57876 GCF_000690535.1 Cariama cristata | reverse complement strand
GGCTTGTATTCCATCTCGACTATTTCTTTCTTTTCTCTCCTGGCCTTCTTTGTTGAGTTTTAAAATAGAGAATGTATACATTTTTTAACATATGTATTAATACAGACATATTAATACATTAATAGATTCTTCTATACATTAATAAATCTCTCGCTCTAAAAATATATTTTTATATGGAAAATTCTGATTTTAATTGCTAACTGGAGGAGGAGGGTAGCAGAAGAGATAAAGTTTTATTCGAGATGTCTCCTTTGAAGGAAACTGAACAAATGTACTTTCCTCCTTCATGTATTCATGAGATGACTGCTTCCCTAGCCCATTCTCCGCCACCCTCAGCTCCGGGCTCGGAGCCAGCACAGTCCTTATCTTTTTTGGGAAAAAAAAAAAAAAAAAAACCTGATAGGATCAGGAGTTTTCAGTAGTTTAACAAATCTGAAAAAAAAAAAGTCTTCATTGGTTTTTAATAAAGCTTGGGGTACGTGACAGGGAAGGGGGGGGATGCTGGGAGAGGCTGGCGTGCAGCATGGGAGGGGGATGGAGACCTGTGTTCACTTGGGGTCCTGCGGTGGGGACGGGGACCCCAGGGAGCACCAGGGCACCCCACAACCCCTCTGCCCATGCATCCACTCTTTGCTTTTCCTCTTTATCACAACACTTTGCCCTTCTCCCCAGTCTACAGAAAGCAGGAGAAAATACCCACAGCTCCTGTCCTGGCTGCAGCTGGGTGAGCTGCTCCTCAAACCAGCAGGACCCGAGGGAACACCGAGCCCACCGGGAAGGGGCAGCTGGAGCCCAGGGTAGTGCCCACCCCGCACCGTCTGCCCTGACCCTTCTTCATCCTCTCTCCAGTCACGGCGCTCCATCGCTTCCCAGCTAATTGCCTCCGCTCATGTGTGCAAACTAACCGTTTACCGGAAAATGCCACGGAATGTTAATTTCAGTCAGAATCGGGTAATTGCAAAGCAATTCCATTTTTTTCTTATAGGAAATGAATAAGCATTGTATTAATAGCATCGTTTCCAACTCCAACCACAATCACAGCCCCATCGATGGAGGCGGCAAGTTATTTGTCACCGCACACTTTTCCTGCCTTTCTACCTTCCTCCTTTCCCTTCCCCCCTGCCACATTCCCGACTTCCCCTGTTGGTAATTAAGATAATGCAATATAATTATAAACACATTGCAAAAGATCAAACGCTTAAGAGTTGCGGTCCAACGGTCCCCGCCTCTGCCTCGCACCTTTGCATTGCGAGCATCTTTCAAAAGCAGGCAGGTCTCTGCGCTCCTTGGGCTTCTACCAGGTGGGTTTGACCTTCCCAGGAGCTGTTTCTGACTAGGAAACCCTCAGCTCTTCCATGGGGCAAAGACTTTTCTAGCTCATCCCTCCCCTGACACGTACAGGGCATTTCTCTCTTTACTCCATTTCTCCATCTGCAAAGAAAAACCACAGGACGCTGTTCCATGAAGCCTGCCCCAGCACCGAGAAGGTCCAGGCCACCAGAGACTCTGCTTCCCACCTTCGCCACTCTAATAAAACTCTTAACTTACCTTTTTTTATGAGACACCATAATTTTTTTGCTTACGCGGTGAGCAGAGAAGACTGGCAGACCCTCAGTAGCAGCTAATGCTCCTCAAGTTATAAAATAATTGAAAAGTTAAATAAGAACACTCTGGAGGAAGCTTCCCGATTTGGTGCTAATGGGCACACGAAGCAGCCTGGGCTAATGTTGCGTGGAGGAGAGATGTCGGCTTGGGAGCACAGCACCGATCTCCAGCTCCCTCTCTCCACCGCACATCTACAACTCCACAAATCCAGAGGAAAATCCTGTGGAGCCAGCTGGGGCAGAGACCCACCGAGGGCAGAAGGAAACCCCATCCCCGCCTGGCCGAGTAACCGCTGCTGGGGGATGAACCTGGAGTCACCGGCATTTCGGCATCTGTAAAGTGAGTGTGAGGGAGTCCCAGCTCCCCTAGGGATGGGTACGGCAGGGCAGGGCTCTGGGTTTTTCGGGGAACAGCAACGGCCAGCAAACGTGGGTGGGAAACGTGGGACCGTGGCCCCTCTCCAGTCTCAACCACCACCCAACTCCCTGTTCGGCAACATCGGTGCAGAATGAGTTTGCTACTTGGAAATTCAGTTTCCTTTGCCCAACAGGCAAGGTGATACCTTCTCACGGTATTGGCAACTCCGTGCCACAGGCCAGCGAGAATAAGGGAGCGATGTCAACCCAGAGGAGAAGGGCAAACCACCGAAACCTTGCATTGCAATGGGGTCAAGGAGCCTCAGCCATGCACGCGTGGCACAAACCCCACC
>NW_009601156.1:48423-55552 GCF_000690535.1 Cariama cristata | reverse complement strand
CAGGGACCAACCACCTCCCAACACCGGGGAGCACAGGGGTGCAGGCAGTAGGCAGGAAAGAAGGAGCTGAGAGGTGGTTTGTTGGCTTAGGAGAAGACCTGGAGCTGAGGGAACACCTAGAGAGCCCAGGCTATCAAAAGCAAACCGCTTCCAAGCCACGCGGGCAAAGACGTGAGGCTGAGCACAGCCAGACCCGATAGGACCCGGTGGGTGAGTAGCAGCAAACGCCGTAACTCAGCGGGGCCATCAGAAAGGATTGATTTGAAGCACCTTGTTAATAAGTTTCCTCTCCCGCTGGTCCTTCGGGTAGGTCACTGCCTAATGATAAATGGGGCTGGAAGGTGCCTGCAGACCTAATATCAGCGCAGGTGCCCGGCCTCGATCCATCTTCCTTTGGAGCCAGCTGACAAAACGAAGTGTCTCGGTGCTGTAGCCAGGTAAAACACTACCGATAGGAAGAGGACATGCAAACAGAGTGAAGAGCTGGTGCTGCAGCTGCCCTCCCTGCTCCCCTCCCCATAAAACCCTTAAGCTGGGGATGGACTGATGGAGAGAACATCTCGCACACGCCGACCGGCACAGCCGCAATGCTGCTAAAAGCCAAGGTGAAGAAGTGCTGAGCATCATGGACCAATACAAACCCATCGCTCTCATGCAGGCAACAGGACCTGGAGCAGCCTCAGCTCCGAGTCACGCATCCCAGGGGCTGCCCAACTGCTCACTAGCATCTGTATGTTTCCAGCAGAAATGGGGAACGTAGTGGGGTTGTTCTCCTTCACCCCAGACCCCACACCCTCTTCTCCTGGTCAGCCTGACTTCAGAAACCAGCAGCAGGTTTTTGCTCCATGCTGACACCACGGAAGGACAGCCCGAGCTGAGGCTCTCCCAGGTTCTCTGCATTGCACACAAGGCAGCTGCAAGATGCAACCCAGCACAGAAACCCAGGAGAGGGGGGTCACTTGAGATCCCCTAGAGTCTCCCAAGGGGAATAAGCAGCCACCATATTATTTTTTTTGATTTTGCATCAGGCGAAGTAAAAAAATAAAAAATAAAAAAATCTCAAAGTTAATCCTGGTCAACAACTGGCCTACAACCCAGCTATGCCTTAAATAACACAATGCTTTATCAAACATTCATAGCGATGCACAAAGTGATGAACAATGTATGCCTGGCATTTATATAAATATAGTTCCTGATGGCTTGTTTTCCTTGGACAGTCAAAACTTCACAGCTTATCTTCTGTGAGTTTGTGATTTCGCTTGGACAAAAAGCACTTTGGACATCTGGGGAATTAAGGCTACTGCACACAAAACTGCCACGACATCTCCACCAGGCACCAGCAGCCCCACAAAATCCAACAAAAAGCCCCATTAAAAGAGACGCTGCTGACTTGAGGAGCCACAAGTCACCCAGCTGTGGCTGGGAGAGGGGATGGTCAAAGGTATTTCTTCTCACACGGGATGTCACGCAGCCTCGGGGCAAGACTAGCCCAAGCCTCGCAAAGCGGCAATGAACCAACGGGACTTTGCAAAACCACCATCCCTTTGGGATGCTCAGCAAAACGCTGGTGTATCGGAACACCCCTTTTCTCTTCCATTCCCTACAGCACCATCAAAAGCCACTTTTCCATCTGCCTCTTCCCCTCTCTGTCTCAGGAAATCAGTGAGCAGGATATAGCAAAGAGAAGGGAGAAAAACAAAAACACCACATCAGGAAATCCAACCATCCAGCCTTTTCTCAACAGCAACGCTTGCTGTGGGCCAGGGAAGAGCCTTGGCTGGTCTGAGATGTTTAAAGCCTTAATTAGCCCTTAAGCACGTGCCAGCACAGCGTCTCCTTCGACCAAGGGGGGTGCAGGACCAGAGGAGGCCACCGACTCCCAGGGACCTTTCCCTGTCCCTTCTGACCCATTGCTGGAGGCACGTTGGTCACAACTCTTGTTGGGGAGACCTCATGGCCGCACTCCCGCACATCCGTGGTGCCGCCTGAGGCTGCTTTCTTGGGTGGTGTAAGGGAGGGGGAGTGTGTCCCACAGGACCACCGGGCCAAGAGACCATCATTCCCTCCCTCCACATTGATGGGGACAACCCAAGTTTGGGATGGAGGCAACCAGTTCAATGTGATGGGACGATCAAACCTAAAACTCCAGCCTGGCAGTTCTCCATTTAGAGCTTGAAAGGCAATTAATAAATTAATATATTAATGATGAATGTGTTTATCTCCCTGGGAAGCAAAGCTTTTCCCTGGCAGGAATGGTCATTTTCAAATCAACATTGAAGCCTGAGCTGGCATCACCATAAAACTGAAGGATCCAATGGCATATCGGTTGTAACTGCTGCAACTACGGTCCCTGCTCTCTTCAGGAATGCACTCAAATCAGTTGGAATTAAGCACAATGGACTTAAAAATGTGTTTAATTTCTCCAACAACTAGAAATACTAGCTAAGCATGTGCTTTAAATGCTTTCCTGAATTGGGACCCAATTCCTATTCTTTCGAGACTGGGGGTTTTTTTGGGGTTTTTTGTGTTTTGTTTTTTTTTTTTTTCTTTAAAGCTGAAATTTGCAGCTGGGTTTTTCAGCCAGGAATAGCAAACTGCAAAAACCACTTTCCACTGTCAGGCTACATGCATATACATTTTCCAAGGTCTCTGTAAATTACACAAGGAGTTGGCAAGGATTAGAGCTGGGAAAAGCTGATCACGTACAAAGAGGTTCATGATCCCATCAGGTCACTGGAAAGAAGACAGAGCCTCCCCAGGACACATCAGATGTCAGCCTGACGCGATGTCCCATTTTAGCCTCCAGCCCCAGCAAATGTTAAGCCATCGCTTTATTTATTAAAGGCTCAGAAAGCCTCTGGTTCATGCTTGGATTCAGGGTGGCACTGCATCTGCCTACCCAAGGGAACGGCAGCAGCAGGCAGTGGTTCCCAGCCCTGGCACAGTGGCACAGGCACTGGGAATGGCACAGCCCAGCATGGCAGGCATCTCCCTGCCGGCAGCCAGCCACGAGGCCGGCCAGGTACAGATGTCCCCTCGAGGATGCTGGGCTGTCAGCTTGGGGATGGTCGGTCATCTCGCTCCTGTTCCCCACGGGCTCTCCTTTCCCTGTCATGGAGGAGAACAGCATCGCCCTGCCCGTTAGGAGGGCACCGCCTCTGACTCACACCTTGTCTTTAAATCTCACCTCCAAGATACTGCAGAGCTCATGTATTTGTTAAGGAATAGCAGCTCTAGGGCACAGCTCAACTACCTGCCCCCTCCTCTTCCGCATCTTGGCCCCCAAAATGCCCCTTTCCCCAGCCGGAGCACGGCCTTACCTCGGCCCTAGAGGAGTCTTCACTGGGAGGAGATGATGGCTGAGATGCAGCCACCAGAACAGCTGCTCCAGCACTCATGGGTGGCAGAGGAAGCTCCCTCTCCTCATCACCAGGACCCTTCCCCAGCCTGCCTTTTGCTGTTATCTCAAACCTAAGCCATTTATTTCCTCCCCTGCCAAAAGCCCTTCTCCCACAGTCCCCCTGGACTGCACCACCCACAGCAGTTTGGCTGGGAGGCTGTTGGGACCACAACCCCTTATATTAGCAGCTCGCAGCGTTTCCTCATGCTGCCCTGTCTGCTGTCTGGTTTGGCTCCCTGCGCCAACTCACACATGAGGACTGGACCATTAAGTGACATGACCATGGTTACCAAAGCAGCTGGTGGCAGAGTGGAGTTGGAGCTACATCTCCAGGTTCACTCTACATGCCAGACCATCTTTCAGGCATGCTCAAAAGCCTCTCGCTATCACTACAGAGAAAAGCATCCATGGATTAAGTTAAGAGAAACTTCAGAGGTTTACCTAAGTTAACACAGCAGGTGAGAAGAAAGTCCAGGAGATATGAATTCAAGATGACTGCACAACCACACCTTTGATATGCCTACGGTATTAATCATCAGTACCACCGGTAATAAGTCCTGTCTCCTGTCTAGACTTGGAGGCCATACCCAGACTGCAGAGTCTGTGAAGCCAGCACAAAGGCCCACTTGAAAAGTTCTTTTTTTGAACATGAAAGAAACTGAGAAAATAAAGATCGGTCCTTTGTTGCAGAACTGGAATTGCAGATACTCGATTTTCAAGTCTGACACCTATTTTCTCCTCAAGTTTTCACCAGGCAGAAGTTCGGCTTCTTGTTGATCCTTAGGAGATTTGGTCTGGCAAAATCTTGTTGGGGAACTTGCGGGCAACCCCATATTCAGGCTTGCTGGACTTTTATCGGCCTTGATTTACTAACTCCATCTCTGTGCATCCAATGTGTCCCACCTGGGGATGGTAGCGGTACTGCCTGCGATGGACTGAGGACCAAACCTCCTCAAATAGCACTTGATGGACAGAAGCAAAGGGCTCCGGCCGCTGTAGGATGAAACCGTATCAGTAAAGGTGAGAGCCAGGTACGTTAAAAGATAAGAGCAAGTTAGGAATTCCCAAAGGGCTGGAGCTTGAGGCCATCTTCTCAGGAAAGGCAGGAGAGCGGAAATCATTGGGAGCATGGATGGGAAACTACCCAGAGAAGTGAGGACAGAGGCAGTGAGGACAGTGACATTGCCTGCACGGATTTACCCAAATCCCCTTAATTGCAGAACACTGTGTTCTCACGGGGACTGGGTTCAGACACGGGGGGCTCCCCAGCAAAGACCAAAACCCCAGAACCCACACTCCACACCAGCAGACCCTTCTGGGCGGCACGCACACCCACAGGGCACAAAACCCCTGAGACCTAATTGCCAGAGAGAACCCAAAACTGTGAGGAGATGGCACAGCCCCCTTCCACACCAGCACAAAGGCATCCTTTGGGCTAATTAGGACTGCCTGGCTATTGCCTTCTTCCTCGCTCCATTTCATTTTATTATATTAATAAAAGAAAGACTACTTTTCTTCTCCAACTGCCTCAGATTTTTCTTTGGTCTAAATTCATCTGGGCTCTGTGCAGTGTCACCAGGTCAGTTTGAGCTCCTGCTGCAATTCTAATTTTGTCAGCTCTCCATTTTCCAGGGAGTTGGGCGATTTTTCTTTTTTCTTCCCCCCCCCCCCCAAACAAAAAAAGTTTCTATCATACAAATGATTTTGCATAACAGTAATAATGTTAATGGCCATGCACAGCGCATCCAGATTACAACTGCAGCTAGGGAGAAATAAACATCTCATCTTTGCCCTGCTGTTTATCTACCCACAGCAGAGCCTGGTATCAGGTCAGAACCTGTAATTTCATTAACTTTATCACTCCGACGCGCTTGTTGCTAGATGTCATTATTCAGCACATGGCTCCTGTGTTTTGTTTGCGCTGGGCTTCACTTCAGATGCTCCGGCACCGCGCGGGAGCAGCCCTGCCATCCGCATCACTGCGGAGCGTTGCCTGAGACTTGGGAGGAAAGTCTGGCTCGCTGATCCATGCTCTGCTTGCCCGTGACCTGCAAAATATTTGTGCTGCTCGCCCCCCTAGGCAGGGACTTATTCTCCCATTTTGCAGGGCTGGATGTAGCAGAGTCATCCAGTGCAATTCCCTGCCTGACCTGATACATCCAGAAGCTCCATGTGGGGAATAAGAAAAAAAACCCACACTCTTCCTCGTGGAAAGGGCAATCGAGCCCAACAGCCACACAGCGTGGGGTGCACAAATCCCAAATGATGGAAAGCATCCACCGCCGGCACGACCCAGCACCTGCAAATCAATCACTGCCCAGTCCCTGGGGGAAAGCAAGCAGCACAGGCAGGTGGAGGGCTCACCGAAACGCTCCATCTTCAACGGATTTGCCATCCCTGGTAATTAATGCTGGGAAGTGACACTTGAAAGAGCCTCTAGTGACAGTCCCAGCCATGATACCGTTTGGAGCCCGCTGATAAGTCCCAGCTGATGCCTTATCACAACGCTACACTGCAAGAGCAGCAAGGAGAGCTTTTCCCTTGGGTGCTGATGGACTCCCCAGGATGCGGGCACAGCTCCTTGCCCGAACCCTGGTGTCTGCACCAAAACCTGGTGGCTCTGACCACGCAGGACCCTGTCCTCGAGCTGGAGCCATGCTCCAGCTGGGTGTCCCTTGATGCACCCATCTTCAATCCACCTGTAAAATCGTGCCTGAGCAGAAGTGATTTCCAGTCCCTGGGGATCCCCAGATACGTGGCGTCTGCTCACACCAACTGCGGTTTCTCCACCTCGCCTGCCACATCCCCACGGGAATCCCAGCTGCATCTGCTGCTCAGGGGCAGGTCAAAGCGTCTGTGTGCACAGCACACTCAACGCCTCCCGAATCACTGCATTTCTCACGTGTGTGCAAACCCCACAGCACATATATTTACATCTCCAGTCTAGAAATTCTAGATCTGAACTACAGCCACCTCGTCCTTGGCAATCCAGGCTCCAACCAGCTTCAGCAGAGAGGAGTAACTAGTACATACCACAGCTTGAGTCCTTGAGTAAGGCCTCATCCAAGAGGGAAAAGTACCCATCTGGGAGTAAAAAAAAAACAAACCAACCCCCCCCCCAAAAAAAAAAAAAAAAAAAACCACAACCCAAAAAACAGTGAACTGGCATGGTTTGGAAGGATCAGACCAGGCAAGGTACAAACCTGCTTCGATCCAAGGTGCAAAGCCCGACAGCATCACGAGCTAGATGGACAGGAGCATTTATGAACATATCTCACAGTCCGGGGTAGCCCTGGCCCTGCAGGCAGCTTGCAGCCCCGGCTTGGGGGGATTTTTCAGTCAGTATAAAAAGTTCTTTATTGCCAATTCGTGAAGCCCTCGGATAGTTTAATATTCTGCCCTAGATCTTGTTTACTATTATGTTTTGAAGAGGACTGAAATGCAGTTAGTGCTGTCTTCCCCACTCACACAACTCTAAATAATTTATAGAAAAACAAAACAAAGAAGATAATATGAAAGAATAAAAAAAGAGAGCTGCGTTACGATATATGAAGGCTTTCATTTGCTTATTCTCACCGAGCAGAGGGTTAAGGAAACATCTCTTAACACCATGGGCTGGTAACAGCCAGCTGTACACAAAGGAGGATGCCAACAGGGATGCTCGAGGACGGCAGATGGACCCCTGGGCACCTCTGCGTTTGTTTGAGCAATGATAACCATCACTATCGT
>NW_009601156.1:45824-48392 GCF_000690535.1 Cariama cristata | reverse complement strand
TGTTTAAAAGGGAAAAGAGTAAAAAGCACTTTAAGGGTGGAAAAAACACAGCCTCAGCCACAACTTATGACCCTCGCAAGTGCAGGGACCTGCTTTTCAGACAAGATGCATCGTCTGGGCTCTCTCTGGCTCTGTGGCGCAGAGCCGCAGCCTCCTCCACGGAGTCGAGAAGAGTCCCCATCCCCATCCCGGTCCCCTAGCACTGCCACTGTGGGTGCTCCAACAAGGACCGCTCAGTCTTTACGGGAATTTCACACACTCAGGGGAAGAAGGAAGGGATGGTCCAGCATCACCCCAAGAGCCCCTTCCCCGCACAGAGCGAGCCAGCGCATCCCCTCCTCGCTCCTGCTGCAGTCACTCACCAATTAGCACTGATGTACTTTGCTTTTGTTTATTCAAATGCATTTCACTGTGCATTGCAGGTGAACAATATTAAATGGCTTCTAATGACATTTCAATAAGCAGAGGTGGGTGTTGCAGCTTCTGAGAGACAGAGTTTAAAAACTCAGGCAATCAAGCGTGCATTAGCCAAAACACTCTGGGGAAAGCGTTACTCTCCTCCGCGCAGGAGAAACATCCCCCCAAGTCACACAGTTCTAACCCCGCAGCCTGCGGTCTCTCCATCCCTGTGCACAGGTAGCGGGGCAGCACCCAGACCCTGCCTGGCCCGCTCAGCAACACTTCTCCGAGTGTAGAGAGCAGAACAACATGGTTCGGCAGCACGAGTTTTATTTGTAGTTTAGAGAACAACGAGATAAAGAGCAGCCAGTCTAGACTGGTTTATACAGGTTCTTGCACTGGCCTCCTCCTAGAGCTCCTGAGCGCCTTCCCAGTAACGCATTAAGAGACACCACCAGTATCTGTCACCTCTGGTTTGGTCTCTTCTTCTCTCCCTGGAGAAGCCGTACAGGTTGATAGCAGGTAAGGTGCCTCCCCAGCTGCTCAGCCCGCAGGAGCGCTGCCAAGTCCTGTCCCTACAGACCCCCCTCTGCTCCCTCAGACCTGGTACAGCCAGCAACGGGAACCCTGCGACTGCAGAGGACCCTGCCTGTCTGTCCTGTTGCGTCCAACCTTTGGCTACTCGCTGTGCCGACGTTGGACCCCTTTATCCAAAGGGACTCCACCACTGCTTGCTTTCTGAGCTGGGCAGAGCTTTGGGGAGGGGGAACCTCAAAGGGACCAGAGCTCCTCCGAATCCCAGCCCAGCACCTTCAGGGAAGGCACAAAGCATCCGCAGCACCTCACCTACTCAGGGACGGGCACCCCAGGCCAGCTCTCGCTGCCCAGCTCCCCACAGCTACGATCAGGGGATTTATACTTTACAATATTATCCAGTATGATACTTTACAGGCAGTCAGCACCGTAGGGACAGGCAGCAGCCAGAACCCACACTTACGGAAGCGTGTAGGCTTCCTTCTAATCCGATCTACAGGTGCTATGTAACACTCTACCTGCCATGCCAAACACCACGGGTGGGAAATGGTTCACACTCAGGGTCTGTGTCCACACGAATTCAGCTCTCCACTTCTTCCCACAATGAAAATTTTCTGATCTGCCCTTTCCAGCTCCACACAGGGCTCCTCTGTGCTTGCCTTAAATCTACAGCCCTGATGACTTTGCTTGCAGGTGACTACCAGATCATTTGCCTGGTTGCTCAGAGAATAAAACATGGGATGTTTGGCAGCTAGCAGAAAACACAGCTTTATGGAGCAGCTCTCCAAGGAGCATCAGGGCTCAGGAGGTTGGCAGAGCCCCAGTGCACCGACACGTTCGCTCACGAGAACCCATGCCTTACTCAACAGTAGGGCGATGGGCATTTCTGCCACCTAGAGAGTAAAGACTGCCCTGATGGGTTCCCACGTGCTAGCACTCATCCATGGCAAGAAGCCGGGATGAATCCCAGTATTTCCATCCTGTTGAGGAGACAGGAGTTCCAGTGCTGCTAGAGCAGCAGGAACAACTCCACATCACTGCCCCATGCACGGGTCCGCACAAGGCCATGGCAAAAAGAGCAACACCCCTCCCCGGGGGAAATGCCAGCTCTGCTCCCCCAGCCAGGCATCCCCTAACCTGCCGGGGGTTTCACAGCAGTCTTTGCCATCTCTAGGACCAGATACACCCCCAAGCCCGAGAGCAGAGCCATCAGCTTCGCATCTCATCACACCGGGCCGGTTCATGTTGGAAATAGGAGACTGGTTTTGGAAGAGGATGTTGGCCAGGAAGACGTGTCAAATCCCATGAATCCATATCTCCATGGAGCTTCCAAACACGCAGCTTACATGCTCCTGCGGCACCCGAACCACAGCAGAGCAGTCAGGGAGTGCTGCAAGACCAGGGGACCTGGTCCTCGGGGCTGGCAATGGCAGCCGAGGGCTCACAGTTACTGTGCCTCAGTTTCCCCAGCACCATGCATAGGTGATTCCCCTCTCAGGAAGGGCAGCTCCAGGACAAGGTCTGCAAACCACCTTGTAGATAACAGCTGAGGACCAAAGCCTGGAGAGCCAAGCACCAGCCACAGGGGTTATATATGGATGAGTCATCCTCTGTAGGTGACACCGCGCAGGACAG
>NW_009601156.1:41648-45810 GCF_000690535.1 Cariama cristata | reverse complement strand
AAGAGGAGAGAGAAAAGCCACAAACCTTTCTTTTCGTAGTCGGGCTTCTCCTCCCCGCCCCGACCCAGGCTCTCCAGCGTCCGTGTAACCTGGCTGCCATACTCATCCTCCCTGGTGCTGGGCTCTGCCCGCCGCGGGGTCTCCTCCTCCTCCTCATCCTCATAGTCGTCCAGGATGGGGGTCTCACGGATGGGCACCCCAATGACTGAGTTGTGGGCCTGGAGGCGTGAGTTGCGGAAACTCTCACGGGCCTGGGGGCCCAGCAGCACCGAGGGGATGTAGTGGATCTCGTGGGTGGCCTCCGTGCTGGCACTCTTCTGCGGGATGCGACGGCGCTTGTGCCAGCGCCGCTGGGCGTACAGAGCCACCATGAAGACCAAGAGCAGCAGGAGCAGCGCGATCAGCCCACCCTGCAGGAGAGCAAAGGGCACGGGTCAGGAGATGCACTGGGCGCAGGGATGGGTCAGGAGATGCTCGGGGTGCAGGGATGGGTCAAGGAGATGCTGCAGCCAGCATCTGCAGACCCTCTCCTCTTCCACCCCCAGAGCACCCTTTTATCAACACTCCATGAACCGCCCACGGGTGGGTTCCTGGAGCAGCCAGCTCTGGGGGGGGGTGTCACAGGCAGGGCCCCAGAGGTGGCCTTTGGCCGAGGACAGCACAGTGACACCGGCTCAGCTCTGCCCACTCTCCCAGGGACTTTGTTCTCACCACCTTGAGTCCCCCCAACCCGAGGTGGGCAAGTACCCCCTCCCACCCTGCACAGGGAGGTGGGAAAGGAGGTAATCGCATCCCACCACTTAGGAGAAAAAAACCTCATTAAAACAACCCAGCCACCGACACGGGAGCAGCAAAGCCTCAGCAGAGACACACAACATTTCACACAAACGACGGTGCAACAACCAGCACCACACAATCGCCGCTCCCCAGGGCACGGTTACCCCAGCCTCATCATTTCTGGTTCCGATTTGCCTATGGTTTCAACGAGACTTCAGCTGCAGACCTGGGGCACAGCACAACATAGTCCAGACCAAGATCTTCTCTGCAAAAGTCTCCTCTTCCCCTACCTCCAAATTTTATTCTATATAGCTCCCAACTACATTACCATTAAAAAAAAAAAACCCATCTTTGTCAAAAAAATAAACTTCCTAAATATCTGTATGTCCATGGAAGTGGCCTCTCCTCCCAAGGGAGCCGGGTTAGGAAGCGCCGAAGGGAGCCAGCCCTGCCTCTGCCTGCTCTGGAGGTTAAATTCAGCCCCAGGCGCTCAGCCCCGCACAGGCAGGAGCTGTGCCAGTGCCAGTTTCCAGCCTCTTAATCTCCGCAGCGTTGGAGCAATTTTATCCCGTGGCAGACAAGCAAAGCAGGGCATGTAAATCAGGAGCAGCACGAGCAATCGGGGCTTTGCAGCATGATGTGGAGCATCCAGGGCAGGGCAGGCGTTTCTTCGGCACCAGGGATGCCACAGCCCAGAACTTTACAGAGCATGCAAAAACAAAGCGGAGATGTTCAAATAATTCATCTGCATTCAATGCAAAGTACTGTGCTGTACCTGGAGCACAGCTCTGACTTGTAAACAGGATCAGCTGTAAAGAGGTGGCACCGAAAATTACAGCTCACAGGATGAGTTAGCTGGGGGAGAGGCCTCGGGAGCCGGTGCAGAGGAGAGATGCTTCCCTGGACCACTCTAGCATCACGATCTGCTGCAGAGAGAAGCCCAGCCCAGCATCTCCCACCAGGACTGTCCCCCCTCTCCCCCCAACTTGGCACTAAGCGGAGGAGAGCTCAGAGATTCAGGAGAACATCACTCAGCTTGACTTCCCTAATTTAGGTGACACGCACCACCAAGAAAGGCGGTTTAATGTCCAGGAGATGCTCAGGGATCTCTGTGTGGGAGATGGGCAGGGCTCACTGAGCTGACCGGGTCCAGGCCCTGCAGTATGGGAGCACCTGAAGGACCGGTGGGATGAGGACCCTACCTGGCCTTCCACACTCAGAAGCAAAAAGCAGTGTGGAAACATCAGCCTGGAAGAGCAGAAACGTATTTCCTCGGGTTTGCGCAGCACCTGATGGACGGAGACCCCAGAGCATCGCAGCAGCTCCCGGGTGTGAGCCACCCGCATCCCTCGGCACCGAATAGGGGCCAGAAGCTCGCTTCGCCCAAACCATGGCACACCAGACCCTTCAAAAGGGCGACCCGATGACAAGGACACAGCAGGGCCATGAACTTCCACACAACAAACCACACAGCAAAATCAGGTCTGGCTTGTGTGCCAGCATCCTTCCAGCAAAGCCAAGACTCTCACGTTACAGAAGGGTTTCAGAACACCACTCGTGGACACGACCACTGGGAAAAGCCTTCTCCAAGGTCTCACCACCAAGCCCCCAAGCTGCCCAGCTGGACATCACTCATGCCTGGGTGCTCTCCAAAACTGCAAAGTGCCTGCAGGGCAGAGCAACCCACACCCACAGGCACTTGGCCTCCCTGGAAAAATACAACCAGGGACAACCCAGAGGGGCTCAGAAAAAGCCCGGGTGACTGAGAAAGCCCTGCAGGGGCAGCAGCTTTGCCAGCTGGACCCAGGGAAGGAGTTTGGGCACCCGCGGCAGTGCTGGAGCCGTGCACCTGCCTGGCTGGGCTCACCTTGCATCTGCCCCCGGGAAACGGCTTGGAGCAGATAAACCTGCCAACATATTAAATTAAAGATCTCTCTGCTTGGAAGAAATTACCAAAAGGCATAAAGGCGCAGAGGTTATTAAGTGTGGTGTTCCCCTCACCGGCTTGGGAATGACGAGGTCAGCTCAAGGAAGCCAAGGGTTCCAGCCTAGCCTGGCTGCGGCTCCTGCATCCTTTAGGGATGAGCCGGAGATCTCTGCTCTGCCAGGCACCGAGACAACGGCCCCCTCTCTGCCCAGGAAAGGCTGGGGGTGCCCGTGTCAGCCCCTCAGGTGAGCACTTAGGGGCTCATAGCAGGCACCTCAGTTTTGATGTGCTCCTTTCATCCCTGACCCCACGCCAGCAGCTGCTTGTTTAACCACGGTGCAGATGCTGGGACAACGTCCTGGGGAAAAGGAGTGGGAAAGGGGAAAAAAAAAAAAAGTGAAACTTAGGAGGCATTCAAGCCAGCCTCATTTTAATCTATTTTTCATGTTAAATTATCCAACTGAGGTAGCGGCAGAGAGAAAGGGGAAGGAAGGGATAATATGAGAAACGTTTTATTTGACGATGTGTCACTCGGAAACTGATTATTTCTGTCTCCGAGCTTTTTAATATTCCCAAACAATGGTCGAGCCGCGCAGGGATTTGGTATTCTAAGGCTGGATTTATAATACTCTGTTCTGCAGTGATAAGAACACGGGCCTTTAATCCTCTGAGCTGTGAACATGCATATTTTCCCACGTAATGTCCTTCCCGCTGTGCTCCCACGTGCCCTGCGCCGGCCGAGCGGGGGCCACTGGGTCTCGGCAACCCTCCGGCACCCACAGGAGAGAAGGAGGGATGGGAGGAGGAGGAGGATGGACAAGGCGGCTGGTGGGGAGAACCCACGCGTGTGCAGAACTGTAGGGCTCATGGCACTGGAGCAAACCACAGCTGAAGCTGAAAAGCAACAATGCTGGGACTTATTCGAAGCACAGAAGGAAAATCGATGGAAGAAGCCACCTCGAAGCCCAAGAGATTGGGTGCTCATATAAATTACGAAGGCTGCCAAGCTGCTGAGCTGGAGGGTGATCGCTGTTTGGGCATCCCTCTGAGATGCTGAACAATTTCTGAGCAGCAAGAGGATGCATGTACTTCTTCAAACACAAGCCACCACCCTTCCCTACTGAAACACTGAAAGATGAGGGGGTTCTGCTGCTCCTCTGGGGTCTGGACAAACTTCCCTGCAATGGGCTCTGGCCTTTCCTGACCCTGCCTGGCCAGCTCTGCTCCCCACAGCGGGGTGGACGTGGGGATGCTCCCCCTAGGAGTCCCCCAGCCCTGCAGCTTTGCAGTCAAACACAGTGCAACCGCAGTGACGCAGCCCAGCCATTCCAAAAGAAAAACCTTAAACGTCTGCCACCCACCACGCCAAAAAGGGCTGAAGTCACAGAAGCAGGTCCCAGGCTGGAGGAGAACACGGTTTGGGCTGGGCAGACCGGTTACACAACAGCACCCCTTCGG
>NW_009601156.1:35783-41572 GCF_000690535.1 Cariama cristata | reverse complement strand
GGGCTTGCCCTGGCGGAAAAAAAAAATATCCCTATTTCTTTTCTGACTTTGAAGCCACTATTGCTCCCGCCTGACATCCCAAACCAGTTATTGTCCCACATTGTGCCAACAACCAGCCCCATCGCTGCCTACCTGCTGTGGGGTGGAAGGGGGCTCTCGCAGCCTGGGGCTGTCGCTCCAAGGACAGTCCCCTGGGACAGTTGGGCTCTGCCCAGCACAAACCCCGCACAAAGACCCCCCTCAAATCGCACCCTGTGGTTTCAGAGAGCTGGGGCGAGCAGGACCCCGATGCCCGAGCATCTCATCACCCTGTGTCGTCCCAGCGGGCGAACCACAGTAAGCAAATAGGTATCAGCAATAACCACACAATCCTCAGTGCTCTTCATACTGTGTACTTTTTCCTTTCTTTCCTTTTTAACCATGAAGGTAATTAAACACTAGAACAATTTACCAAAGGTTGTACTGGATTATTCATCACTGTCAAATTTTTTTTTTTTTTTTTTTTTTTTTTTTTTAAATCAAGCTTGAATGCTTTTTTAAAAGTTATGCTTTATTTCAAATGAGAAATAAAGGCTTTAGGGAGTCCTTGTGCCCTGTGTGGCACCGGAGGGCAAAGCAGATAACCCCACAGTCCCTTCTGGTTTTCCACTCCCCAAATTTTGTCTTTTTCCACATTTCAGCTCTATAGCATCCTACATCTCTTTCAAGCATTTCTTCTCCTCCCAGGTCAACCCAGACATAGAAAGCACCACCAACCCTGGGCAGGTGAGGCACGTTCACCCAACAGCACAGCAAAGGGGGGGATGCCACCAGCACGAACCAAACCTTGGACCTCGGCAGCTCGGTACACAAACCTCTCCTGACCCATCTCTGCCATTGCCCAGGGCGATAATAAAGCAGCACTCAATGACCAGGTGTAGCAAACATTTGCATTAGGTTTTAGCCATGCTGTAATTTGAGCTAACAGATTTTTAATTAATTTAAGTAAAAGCGATGGCCAACGACAGCACGAAGACCCTATAAATGCCGTTCCACCAGGCTGGGGCTTGCTCCTGGGCCCAGATCCTCCAAAGCCACATCCCAAGGAGCACCATACCAGAAGTGGAGCTGCGATCATCTGCATTAGCCATTAGAGCAGTGTCTGTTAATTGGCAATCAATCCTCTCGGCCAAACGCCCTGCTGCAGCCAAACTCGGAGAAGACACCCATCAGTGCCCAAGCCAGCTGGTGGGCAGCCCCAGCCCTGTCCATCCTCTCCCTCCCAGCTCCACCAGCAGGTCCCTTTGCCAGGTCAGACCCCATGCCAGGACCCCTGCGCCTGCCCCCCTACCAAGCCGCTCTTGGGATGACTTCAAAAGAAAAATACCACATTTAATATGTTGGTTTGCATGGCATCTGCTTCATCCCTTCCCAGATCAAATCTCTGCATCACACCAGCTCCTCCCTAGGACTCCTTTACCTCACTGCTCTTTTTCTCTTTGCTGCACCTCTCAATTTAAATATTTCTTCTGCAAGTCTTAATTAACATGCTGTTTACACCTTCTTTCAAATCATTAACAATGAAAAATTAGGCTGATCTCTGCAGACATCTCTCGGAGTCTTCGCTCTCCTGTGCTCTGCCGTTTATCACTACCTCCTCTGCACCCTGCCGCTTCCTTGCCCACCCAGGACGCAGGACGTACCCGCAGACAGCACATGATCCCTCCGGCTTTAAAAGAAACAGCAGGGCTGGGGAAAGGATGTTATGGATGTTATAGTGTGCTCTTCCCTAGAGCGGGGATAACACCAGCCTCCAGCTGGAGTTTTGGCTGTTTCCTACAAAATCAAGGTTTCTGCACCCACAGCACCTCTGGCTGCCTCTCTGTCCTTCCCCGACTCGTGTCCGTACACACTGGCCCATTGCGATGAAGTCTAAAAAGGCAGAAGAGGTCCCCAAAATACCAATATTCCTTCAGCTTTGTGGTAAGAGGAGCTAGGCAGAAGAAAGAGGCCCCGAATCACGCTATCCACTAACACACACGAGGACAGGGAGAGTTATCAGAGCCAACTGAATGCATGCGAGGAGGGAGAGGGCAGGAGAGAAACAGAGCTTTGGCAAACGGGCTTTGCAAGAAGCAGACACCTCCTACAAGAGGAAAGCAGGGTTCAAGGACAGAAACGGAACGGTAGCACCTGGAATTCGGGAAGGCACTGGATCCTGTCTCAGGACATGCTCCCACAGACACAGACTTGACCAAGCCTGCTTGGTCCTTACACAGCCTCTGTCAGCAGAAGGGATGCGACAACGTAAATCAGGGACAGAAAGATGCTTACTCCCTTCCTGTGTGGATGGCATGAGAATTTAGGAACTTGATTTGCAGCAAGGATCATTCAAGAAGAAACACAATGGCAAAAAACATGGTGCTCCCGGGAGAGTTGGGACATCTCTGTCACTGGAGGTCACCTGCCCAAGATGCAGAGAAGTGCTGGCACGTCTTTGAGACGTGGGGGTCCTGGCAACTGCCCTTCCTGAGAACAGGCAGCTGTTGTCTGGAGGACACATGGCCCACCCTGTCCATGAGTCACAACCACCCCCTGACAGCATGTACCCCCATGCGTCACCAGGTCAGTAAATGAGCCCACAGGTAGGGGAGCATCAGGCAGGGAAACTGAGGCAGAGCATGAGGATGAGACCAAAGATGGACAGCAAGCCAGCATGAAGAGATAAATACCAGTATAAAAACAAAAACAAAACAAACAAACAAAAAAAAACCCCACCACACACAAAAAAACCCACACAAAACCAAATAACCCCCCCAAAAAAAACACTCCAGAGATTCGGATCCAGTTCTTATCTCAAAACCACTCAACCCCGCCAGCAATGATACAGGGCAAATCTACTAAAAAAAAATACAGCATTTTCTCCCTGTACGCTTCAAATCTCCTTTCGAGCACTGCTTCACCAAGGTGCTTAACCACACGCTTAACTTTAAATATGTGTTTAATTCCCATTACAGTCCATGAGACCACAGCACACGCCTCAGCGCTTTGCTGAGCAGGGATGGCTGCTTGAATTGTAGCCCAAAGAGAACTGTATTACTTTTTTTTTTCCCACCCCTCCTCTTTCACCAGCTCTTACAACAGTGCCGAGCTCCAGCGATGATGGGGCATCATCTTCGGTGGTTGTTATCACAGCCGTGTCACCTAACCCTGCCCAGAGCTGACAGCACCTAGGTCACCCTCTCTGAATGGGCTTCTATCAGTGCAAAGGAGTGCAGGATCTGGCCCCGGGGTTTAAAAGGAAGGGTTCCTGCAGGATTGCTCCATCAGGCCCGTGCAGATCCGTCACATGCGGCTGCTCTGCTCGCCATGCCGCACGTACACGCATGAGGCATAAATTTAATAGCATATACAGTCCTGCAAAGTATAACACACGCACAAGAGATGAGAGTTACAGTTGCTGTGGGAACCATAACTTTAAAATCTCCGACTCTTTTGCGTTAAAAAAAAAAAACAAACCACCACCAAAAAAACAACAAGTCAGACAAAAAGTCACATTTCCATATAATTTTTTTTTTTAAGCCATCCTGAATTTTGTTTTGCTGTTTCATCCAAGAACTGAAACAAAAAGGAGGAGTGAATCTGCCAATCAGCCTTTCGGTGCCGTTCAGACATGCAATGTGATGTTCCAGTAAATGTTTATTTGAATGGTCTCCCAGGCACCAGCTGTACGCGAGTACCAAAATACACAACCCTCAATCACACCGAACATGCCTGCATATCCCGACCTGCACATCTGGCTAGGATAACAATTCAAAATGACTCCTAATCCATTTTTATGATGTTAAAAAAAAGGCATTTATTCGCAGTGAACTGAAAGAGGAGGGCTGGAGGTGATTTTATTAAGCACCTGATTGCTAGCTCCTTTAAAGCCAGAGCTCAGACCGCATAAATTGTGATTTTAATGCGCGCTAAATGGTTCACCTAAATCGGCTGACCTGCTAACCCAGAGCTTGCCCTCAGAGAGGGGAGATTTTAAAATGCATAAGGTCTCGTGCATTCACGCTCATGTTTCCCTAATGCGGGCAAGGCTGGCTGAGCACAAAGCAGAGACAAAAAACAAAACCTTTTTTTTCCCCTCTTCTCCCAAGGAGTTTCAGTTACCGAGCCCCATCCCACCTCCCCACCCAGCCTGCTAGAGTACCCTCCTCATGTTCATCCCACCCAGCTCCTTTACACCCGGTACCTGAATTGCATTTTGGCCATACTTCAAAGGGAAGGAAAAATTCACTTGAGTTAAGAACAAGCAACCCTGCTTTTAAATAAAAGAGGTCACCACATCCACACTAAGTCTCTCCCAGCGCAGGCAAGGTCCCATGGGCAAGGACCACCACGGGCTGCAGCTTGAGATAGCCCAGGGCTGTGTCAACACCCAAAGCACCTTGCAATTAAACACAGAGCTAAAGGCAAGTCCCTCAAAGCCAGCAAACACAGAGCCACCACCCATGCAACGTCCCTCTCCGCACCGTCTTCAGACCAGAGCCCAAACCCCAACCGCCCAAGGGGAACGGGGACCCGGCTCGGGAGAGGAGCATCCCAAGGGCCAGCGGAGCTGCCCTGCGGTCACATCCCGGCAGCCTGTGCCAGGGGAAGGGCAAATGGGAATCCACCCAATATCAAGGAGGGCCACCAAAGGGACTGTGTGTGGCCCTAATACCTTCCCAAATGAAAGAGAAAAGCAACAAAGTCCTCCAAGGCTCAGTTTTGGATTAGTTTCACTGAAATCACTGGTAACAGCAGCTTGATCATGCCTGCTTTGCCCGATGCTAGCTGGGAACACGTCCCTGCCCTACATCTCCTCCCCCCAGAGCTCCCCGTCTTACAGGAGAGGTGGGCACTTGGGGGTCCCTCTTAACCAGAGCCCTCCAACAGCCCTACAGATTTGCACCTTGCACCCACGCACCCCTGGGCAGGGACAGTCAGGCTCACGGGAACCCAAACCTGCCTCACCCTGCACGCCACTCCTCCTGCTTTGGGGACAGACAGTGCTGCCTACGGGAACATCTCATGGGGTTTTTCCAGACTTTTCTGCCCCCAGCTGTGGGCTAAGCTCTGCCCACGCAGGTGCTCCATCCACCAGCCGAGCATCCAGCATGATGCCCTTGGCTGTGCTGGCCAAGCCACGCCACTCTGTTTTATTGAAGCCACTTTTATCACACTCTTGCTTCACTCACTGCCCAACAGACAAACACCTCCACAGCTTCTGCCTGAGCTGGTGCCTTCTCCTCCAGAAAAAAAAAACCAGAATATTCATTTTAGCATCCAATGGAGAAGCCAACCTGCTAGTCAGTTGGCCCCAAGGGACAGTGCAGCACGGGATCAGTCACAGCAAAAGGCATGTGAAAGTTGCATGATGAAGGAGGGATGCAGCTAAACTCACTAGTTTGAGGGGGGGGAAAAAAAAAAAGAAAAGAAAAAGATAAAATTCAGAAACTGCACATCTTTTCAGAGCCTTTGCCTTAGGCTGATTTCAGACCCCCTGCGTGACCACCCACAAACGTCAGCACCTCCACTGCCCAGTGCTCCCCCCAAAAAGCGATGCAGGTCCTGCCTTTGCTCCTGCCCCGTGTTTATCTGCTTGGTTCGGACAGCAAATGCAGGAGAGCATCTCCCAGAGCATGTGTCTCCCAGAGCTCATCTCCGCAGCACCCAGGTATCAGCTGGGGCCTCCGGGAGCCACCGCAGACTTGAGTGGCAATGACCGTAGGACCCTCCTAAAATCACCGCCACTGCAGGATACCTGAACTAAC
>NW_009601156.1:35034-35752 GCF_000690535.1 Cariama cristata | reverse complement strand
TTTCGCTCTTTCCAAACAAAGGTTTAACAAACGCTAAAGCGAGGTCTCAAATTACTGGGATTATTACAATATCTACCAGCAGAGCATTTGCTAGCAAGCGATGAAATATAATTAAAAGTAAAGAACACTTGTCAGATAAGTGAGCAACATGTACTGCTGTTGCAAAAGTACCTTTCTTGTTTTTTTAATAATTGTGTTTATCCGCTTCCTCACTAATTTACAAAAAATGCGATTAATTCTCAGTGGATCTCACAACCATTAGTGCGAATTAATGCTGTTCCCACTGTATATTCTGCATATATTAAAAAAACATTAATCTAATAAGAGATGCACATCTCCGGATGAGGGAACACGAACACAATTCACATGGCGCCTCCAGCTCCCAAGTGCTGGTGAGTGACACAGTACAGCATCCTTTCTGCTCAATTAACCAGCCAGCTTCGGGGGGCTGCCAGGTCTTGGACAATTGTCCAGAAAAGGTGGCAAAACACAGAAAAATTCACCGCAGTATTAAGGAACGGGGACTCCTCGGAGTAGCCCAACACCTCCAAGCCCCATTGATGGACCAGGTCTCCTCTGCATTCATGTGTGCTGCTGCTCTACCCAGGGTGGAGCGAAGACAGGCAAGAGACTGGAAAAGGGGTTTAGAGCTTAGTTCTGGACATCTCAAAACAATTTACGGAGCAAGGAGCTGACGCAAAGGTGCTATTGTGCATGC
>NW_009601156.1:32977-35005 GCF_000690535.1 Cariama cristata | reverse complement strand
GGTGTTTGTGGTTTTGAGGGGTTTTTTTTAAACGTTTATTACTAAGCCCAGAGCTGGGAGCTGTTTTGGGAACAATCCAGCCTACTGTGTCAAAAAAAACCCAAAAAACCAGAAAACCTGCCTTACCATATTTAAAGTGCAAATATTTCAGCATAATGAACATCTTTCTGAAAAGCAGCAGCACAAACCACCGCTTTCCAGGGGGAGAGGAAGGGTATTCAAACACAACAACGGGGATAAAAGCTCTGTGCATGTGCCGAGGTAGCGTTGGCATCTGAAGGCACTTGGTAATTCTGGCATTGTAACTCACACGACAGGAGTAACACGCCGCAGCTCCCAACACCCCCCGAGAAGAGCTTTCGCTGGTACCCGAGGCATCGCACACCGGAGGAAAAAACAACAAAAAAAAAACCCAAAAAGTTTTATCAATTTTCAGATAGGCAGTTTGAGAAATGCACTGCCACCCTCCATATATCACAGAGCAGGCAAATCCGAGACTTTGATTTAAAGAAAAGATCAAGGAGCCCAGCAAGCCCACCAACCTCCTCCTCTCCCAAAACACCACCGCTAGTCCCACCGGGTTATTAAGAGCCCGGTTAAGCACAGCACTTAACCATACAGTTAACTCCTATTAACTTCACTGAGACTTTGCACACAGATAAAATTCATCGAGTGTTTCAGGGCTTTTTCGCCTTCCTGCCCAAGAACGCAGAGTTCCCATTACCCAGCCCTCAGTGGGATGCCTCCAAATGACCTCAGGGCTCGGCACTGTGGAAAAGCAAACCCACGGGGACAGGGGTTTTCCTGCCGTACAGCTCCCACACTCAGTGCTTACACACCCACGGGTCCACAGACACCTTTTTGTTCCGCGGTGTGCCAGACCATGATAAACCACCCGGCCAAAACCCTGCTACTCCTTCACCCAGTCCCCTTGCTGTATTGATCAAAAGCCAAGAATACAAAAGGATGGGAACACACCAGCTTTGTTTTGCTCGCTTGTTTTCAAGCGGCTTTGAAGGTCAGCGATCTCCTCGCTGGGGAGGCAGAGCCACAAGCGGGGAGCGCAGAGCATCCCGCTGCCGGGCTGGGAGAGGAAAAGCCAAGTTTGTACCTGGGGAGCTCTGCACACCCAGGGGACAGCCCCTGTCCCGAAGCACTTACAGCTCAAAGCACCTGCGATTCATCTCTCTCTTTTTTCCTGTATGGATACAGGTCAAAGAGGGTGGGAGTAGAGGAGAAGAGGTGGCAGAAATCAGGGCTCCTACCTACATCTCACCCCTTAGGACACTGCAGGAGGGAGACTCTGAACAGGGACCAAGATGCTGGCACTTCCAAAAGGACATTTACCTGCGTGTTCTGAAGGACCAGTGATTTGGGGCTGCCCAGTCCAGCCCTCCCATCCTCAACAATCTGGATTTAAAGCACCACAATTTGAAAGCCTAAGACTATTTCTGAGCCCCCCCCGCCCCTTCGCCATCAAGCTAACCTGTAACTCTTGCTTGAGCAGGACGTGGGAAGAGGGGACCTGAAGGGACTCCCTGGGGACCACCCAAAGGCAGCCCCCTCCAGGGCAGGGCTCAGAGCTACGTCCCTGCTATCCAAAGGGACCTTCGCAGAGCCATGAGCTTTCACTTGTGCTCTCACAAAACAAGAGGCAGTCCTTACATCCAGCTCTAATTACAGTCGCGCTCTTGCAAAAAGGAGACAGACCTTTAACGAAGAGAAGCTGGCACCAGAGCAGGAAGAGGCCAGCAGGCAGCAGCAAGGGCTCAGACAGTCGGGCAGGGTTTGGGGGAGCTGGTGGGCTCACTCCATGCCCCCCCCCCCCATATGGCAAGGGGTTGGATTTTCTTTCCCTGCTCCATCCTCATAGGCAGGATGGATGCCCTCCCCTGCAGGACAAGTCCCTGGCTGCCGCCCCTTCAACCTCTTCTAGGACTGCAGGGTGCTGCTCAGCCCCCCAAATCTGGGCCCACCCAACATGGACATCTCCTGTGTGGCCAACTCAGCAGCCTGCCTGAGGCTGCA
>NW_009601156.1:31999-32858 GCF_000690535.1 Cariama cristata | reverse complement strand
GAGAGTTTTTATTCAGGGCACACAGCTTGCAACATCCCCCAGCATCCTGCACGCAGACAAGACGTGCCCACTCAGCCCTGGGGACCCTCATCTCCTGACTCCATCCTCCAGCTGCACCCCTGTCCCACAGAAAGCAACAAATATCACAGTGATGCTACCTGGGTGCCACCAAGACGACCTGCCAAGCTCTCCGGTATGCACCGCCCTATACGCTTCAAGGGACTGGGACAATTTGGGACTCACACTCCCCAGCCAAGCTGAAAGCAGAGGGTCTGGAGTGTGTCTGAGCTAGGTGCGTGCATGGAGAAACGAGAGCTCCTTCCCAGATGGAGAGGACTGAAGGGCACTGCTACTACAGCCCAGCTGCACCGCGCCGTGAGGGTCCGTGATGGGAAGGCTGCAGCCCCCATCTCCCCATCCAACACCAGCTGAGCAAGTGCCCATTTGGAAATGGGAAAGAATTCATTTCAATTGAACATGCCTGGTGCTCTAAACGAAACCAATTAATTCTCCCCATCTGAAAGCTGATTAGCCCGGATATCTGGGTAAATGGATAACAACAGGCTAATAACCCTTTCCCATCCCTGCGCACACGCTGATGCCGCCGCGAGGTTTTTGACACGGCGTCGCCAGCGTAATTGCAGCATCTGTGAATAATCACGGAGTGAATTCAGCCACTGATGGCAGGTGGCACGGTCCCCGGCAGCAGGCAGGGACTGGGCAAGGATGGCCGCTTTGGAGCCAACCCCACACCCAGTTACCTGCTCCCAGCCCTCTGCCCCCCCCAGCGCCATCAATCATGGCACAAGCTCCATGGCACTGCATCACCCACGGTACCCCATCTCCGCTCGCCCACCGA
>NW_009601156.1:31333-31968 GCF_000690535.1 Cariama cristata | reverse complement strand
CCACGGGTGGGGGTTGGGCGGGCCCAGCCACAGCCAGGAGCCTTGGGTGTTCAGCTGATGAGCAGTCACTCATCAACACAAACAGGGCTCTGGGCAAGGAAAGCTGCCCCCCAGCCCCCAAAACCTCCTTCATCCCTGTCTGCAGGGCAGACCTGGGCACCGGCCATGGCAGTTCCCGGCTCTCCAGCCCTCCCCTCTCCCCATGCCTGTTATTTAACTCCACTCTTTAATTAAAATTTTCTCATCATTATCCCTTAATTCCTGCCCTCTGGGATGGGCTTCCACCCAGCCTGGCCTGCGACAGACTGGCAATCACACCAAGGTGCTGTGGTTAATGGGCAGGGGAGAGCTCTGCACCTCCACCCCAAAACCGCCCTACAACCGCCCCCGGTTTAAGCATCCTCCCACTAACCAAGACATAGGACAGGCAGCTCCGGGAGCCGCCCCGAGGTTCGGCCACTGCTGTCCTCAGGGAGTTCGAACAGCTGAACCCAGATGTGGGGATAGCAGCGAGCACGAGAGGAGAGGGGAAAGCACAAAGCCAGCTCACCCTCTTCTGCGTTCCTTGTTCCCTCCAGTCCCCCAGCCATCCCCAACACCACTGCAGCCCTGGCCCAGCAGCCCGACACCCCCAG
>NW_009601156.1:29357-31292 GCF_000690535.1 Cariama cristata | reverse complement strand
TTTCCAGCTCTGCTCTTCCCCCCCCCCAGTTGGAAAGTGTTGATTAGCTAAAAAATACTTTCCAATAGGGTATTTTTGGTTAAGAGCGATCACCAAGCCAAATCACGTGCGGAGAAAAACAAAGATCTCAATCCCGCTGCCATTTTCTAATCAAATTTCCTTTCACTAATTTGACAGGCCCGTTTTGAAAATCTAAATTTAAAGCTAAAATAAGTTCGATTCTACAGCTAAATGGGAATCAAGACAAAATATTTCAAATGGAGCTAATAAAGCCCTTCTCCTCACACCTTTGGGCTCACAAAGCACCTCTCCACTCCTTATTTGCCGCTCCTGATGCGCACAGTGGGTATTGAACTTTGGTTTCCCCCCTCTGCCCCCTCCGATGCACACACACCCCCCAAAAGTTTGTTTTTAGCTTTTAGGAGGCAGGAAAACCACCTCCCTCCCAGCTCCATCACAGCTCACTCCGATGCAGTGCCCATGCCGCCGGCGGGGTTAAATTCACAAGCGCACCCCTAATCTAAATTAAGCCCAGCCCATGCAATGCTCCCATCTTCAGAGGAAGCCTGGCCTCCTGCAGAAGAAACAGCTTTGCCTGAAGGGAAAGCATGACTGGGAGATGAAGATACAGCCGTCCGTTCCTGGAGAAGCTCGCCTGGGTGGCAAGGTGAAGGCAGGCAGTGAGGAGAGAGCTCCTGGGTAGAGAGAAGCATCCCTTCGAGAGGCAGCACAGATCTGCACAGGCTCCTCTGTCTTTCAAACCCTCTCCTTGCTCCAAACAAAAAGAAACTTGGTTTCCAGGTGCTCAAGCTGATGTCTTCAGCATCCGACTTCCTTTCAGGTTTTCAGCACAAAAGGATAATTTTCCACAGGACAAGGGAAGCCAAAAAAAGAACAGAGTCCTTAATATGGGGGTGCTGGAAACTTAGTTCAACCTTTCTAGTCCATCCCTGCATGGTCCTTGGGCAAGCTCCCAACTTGGGGAGCCCAGGACATCCAGTCAATGTGCAAAACACCAAGGTGAAGGCAACCTTCCAGTCCAGGGCTGGAGAGCACCTGGATGTGAGACCCAGTGAAATCAGTGCCCCGCATCCCGCTGCGGCAGAGCAGTACCCGAGGGGACCAGGAACCTGCTCAGCTCTTTGCTAACCACCACCCAACACCAGGTTCACCAAGAGCTTTGCTTGGGGCCAAGGAGCCATGGTCTTCCTCCAACCCCTCCTGCTGCACAGCCCCTTCCTGGCCTCCCTCGGGGTTTCATGGCCAGGCTTTCCACACTGGTGGGGATTTTCCAGGGTTGGCAGGGCTAGTCCACACATCCAAGCCCAGGGGCTGAGGTGCCATGGAGGGGAGAGCCAGCACTGCCCAGCCAAACAGAGGAAACCCCCTCTCCAAGACAGGCAAATGTTTTCCACCAAGGAGTTTTTGAAACAAGATCTTCTCTCCTGGCAGCCTCAGCAGAGAGCTGGGACAGGCTCCAGCACACAAACAGGACCTCAGGAGCCCAAATGAGGCCAGAGTCACTACATGCAAGAAAACAATTAAGAAAACTAGGCCCAAGGCTCTGCTCCCTCTCCTGTATCCTCATTTCAAGCAGCAGCACATCCTTCCCTCTGCCCTACCAAGTCCTGCTTCCACCACAGCCCCTCGCCCTAATTCATCCCAGGGCACAGCCAAGGGCCTGAGTCACCTTGAGTGTTTGGCTGTACCAGAGAAGACATGCCGGTCCCCTCCTGTCCCTCCGGGATGCTCAGCCCTCCGGAGAAGAGGCAGAGCCGCCCGCACACTGCCAGCACAGGTGGCAGAGGCTGCAGACTGTCACGAGCCCTAAAGCTGCTTCTTCCCATCGCCAGGTGCAAAACACATTTATCGTTTTAATGTTCCCAGTAACAGCTCAGGGCTCCTTTTCCAAAGGATGCTCAAGATTAAAAAAAA
>NW_009601156.1:23502-29345 GCF_000690535.1 Cariama cristata | reverse complement strand
GATAGCCAAGCAATTGCCCTAGACAGCACGAGGTGAGGAAAAGCCTTTCCCAAGAGCACCGGGTGAGTAAAGTTACACACTCGGCAACTGTGTCCCTGCCTGGCCCGTAAATGCTCACTGTGGAACAAGGCCAGTCCGCAAAGGGGGAGGTTAAATACCTGCTTGGGGTATTTAAAGTGTGGGTGCAACCCCACAGAGGGGGGCTGGCGGGGTCAGCAGCAGGCAGGGCTGCTCCGGGGAGATTTGCTGCAGGGCCCTGAGCCGCAGCACCATGTGTCAACCACAGATGGGTCTTGCCAGAGTGAGATCTTGAGGTTTAGGGGATGTGAAGACAGTTTCCAACAACTCCTCATTTCCACCCTTGTTCTCCTCCTCCTCCTCACACACCTCAGTGATGCTCTTTCAGAGTGCAACCGAGCCCAAAGGTCCCCCCAGCCAACACAACTCTGCCATTAACTTCTTCCATGAGCAGTTACCCTGTACCACGAAGCAGTTCCCACCCTTACCCCAGAGGGGAGACACGTGGCACTACTAGGGACCAAGCAACCCTGCAACGCTCGCAAGCTGCAAATATGCAGGGATGAAAACAGCAAAACCTACAGCCCCACAAGAGGGTCAAGAACCTGCACCGGGCTTCAGCTTTCCACTCTTCTTGGTGACCACCCTGCCATGCTGGCCATGCTTTCTGGGCTTCCCCCAAGGTGAGGAGATCCCTGCGTCAGCAGACCACCGCCGAGCATCAGCTCTACCCATTGACACTGCAGGGCTCAGTGACCCAAACGCATCCTTGCGCCGGATCATCACCCTGCACACAGCAGTTCTCCCTGCTTTACAGCGACCTGCCACCACCCACTTACTCCTTACTCCTGGCTAGGGCTGTTGGGCATCGTGATACCAAGCTATTCATCACAGAGGCCCTCCTGTGCACCAGAGACCCCGCGGGAGGAAAAATAACAGCACATCTCAGAGGCTGCTTGGAGTCACCCCTTCCCAAAGCACTTCCAAAGCTCACAGCTTTCTGCTTACCCAGGCACAGGGAGGGTAGCTGGGGGGGGCGGGTCAGGGTGCTGCATGGCTGTGGGGATGCTGTGTTCAGTCCCCAGCTCCAGCCACAGCTGTATCTGGCCTGAAAATAAATAAATAAAATTTTTTCAATCCTTGCACCCCAGTGTCCTTGTGGCATCTCAGGAACAGCCCTGCTCCTGTTTCGTGGGAGCGGGACAAGAATAAATCCAGAAAAATCCAAGGATATATTCAGTAGGGTGTGCTGGGAACCGCAGAAGAGCGGCTCAGTTACTTATCCAAGACCAGGGACCCTCGCGTAAACTGGACAGGGCAGTCTGTTCTAAAACCAGATGCTGAACAACGTGCCCTGCACAGGCAGAAAAGGAGCCCTAGGGAAGGAAAGCCCAGAACCAAGGGCCTCGGCCATCCCTGCCGCTCTCTGCCATCCCTGCCTCAGGTACCAAACGTCCCGGTCCCTGCAGGGACCAGCTGCTGGAGCAAGAGGAACGGACGTGGCTACGTGGAGCGTGAGTTTGTCCCATTTTTCAATGGACAACTTGAAAAGAAAAGGTAAAGTGCTCAGACCCGTCCTCTCAAAAAGCAACAGCAGTGGTAGTCCTCCACAGGCACATGTGTCTGCAACCTCCGACCGAGGAGCCGCAGGCAACACCAGGGCAACGGGAGGATGCCCGCCACCATTTTTTTTTCTAGCAGGAGCCAGACACTTGAAGCTAAATCCTCAGAACAAAAAACATTTACAGGAAAAGGATTTCCATCAATCACTTCAAACCACCTGCTTATTTAAAAATCAGTCCAAACATTGTAAAAGTTATTTGAAATACTAGGCTGTTGCAAAGCTAGGCTGAAGGCAGGGTGCTGGGAGGGAAGCGTGTTTTGGTGGGGTTTGTAGGGTTGCTCCTCCCCGGGTCCATCCAAGCTCAAACCTGCGTCAGCGCAGGCTGGAACAGTCGCCTGTGGGGATGGGAAGTCTTGCAGAACAGGATAGAGAAACATCCATCTCCAGCCACAAAGGGTTATTGATCCTGCCCGAGGGCAGAGAGATGGATTTAATGACCTCTCCAAATCCCTTCCACTCCAGAGATCCTATGGAAAAGCAATTTTTATCCTGCAAAACCCTCAAGAAAGGCACACTCCCTAGAGTATCCCAACCGATGTCAGTGCCATCGACGGGGTAGGCACGCGTGGAAGGCTTGGGGTACTGAAAAAGCAACTCCCTCACGCAAAAGGTCAAAACACACCCTGCAGCCACAAACCACCACACCTTCCAAAGGCAAACCACTTCAGCATTAACCTGAAAAACTTGTTTAAGGAAATGACAATGAAAAATTAGCACGGCTACACTTGTGCAGCCTGGGGCGTGCAGGTGAAACTTCCATTCGCACCTGTATCTCACCAACCACCAAACCCCAGGGACCGAAGGCAGCTTTCCAGGGAGGTTCAGTGCGATGAAAGACATTGATGGGTGCAGAGAGAGCAAGGGTCATTTGCTCATCCACTTCAAGCTTGAGTTTTCAATATTTGCACTGTCAGGATGTTTTCCAGCACAGATAATCGTTTAAAACCTGAAACTTCTCAGAACGAAACCATACAATTAGCAATCCCCCCACCAATTAGGAAAGGAAAAAAGAAGTCCAAAGTATAATTTAAGTCCGTATAAAACAGAAAAGAGCAGAGAACTAGCTATATATGAATGCAGTTAAATTTAAAAAAAAAATACAGAATTCATCGTTCTTATTTCTGTACATTACACCTTTCAGATCCCAGCTCAATAAAAAGTATATATGCACATATCTATATGAAGTTTATATTTCATATATATACACACACAGAGATATAATGTGCATGAAGTACTTTCGGTCATACGTCAGCCCTGCATATTTGCCTGCTGAAGGTCCCGGGGGGACACCCAGACCCGTGATGCCGAGGGGCTGATGGGACCCCACAAGCTGCGATGCTGAACAAGCAAGGAGGAGTGCAGGCACTCGCATCTGCTGTGCTACAGAGAAGGTCAGGGAAGCATATGGCGTGTGCGCCGGGTGCTGGAAGGAGGATGACCTCCTCCTCCTCCTCAGCAATTTTTAGGGCTTTGTGCATCATGAGCCAGGTCTCCAGCCGCCCTCGCTCGAGGGGACAAGAGGAACAAGGGTGTTTTTCTCTGCTATCAAACAAGATGCGAGACTCGTGTGCATCCTCTGATGTGATCCAGCTTCAAGGTTACAGGGTTACACACTCAGGGCTCATCTCATCCTCGAGTCTCAGCCCCCAGAGCCCTTCTAGGGGACAGCCACACCGCTGTCATCGCCCCGCAGAGCTTCACCTGGGGTCAGGCCTTTTAGCTGGCAAGAGACCCACTGAGACACACAAGCGGCAACCAGAGAGACAGCTCACCTTTCAAACCAAGTTTGCCCCACAGAGGAGGTCAAGCTGTTTCCAAAATCAGGGAGGTTTTCACACTCAGCCCTCCAGTTTCTCCACATATTCACCCCTCCTCGTGACATACCCCTTTCCTCCCGCACCCAGCCCCGTTTCTCTCCTACGTTTATACAAACCTGAAATCCCTTCCCAGGGTGAGCTCCTGTTGTACTTAAGCATCACCATGATCTAAGAGGGGGATCACAAGAGCTCCCTTTCACCTCCCTTCTCTGTAGAAACCTCTCTGTGCCTCCCTACCTCTTCCTTTTTTGCTCCTCGTCCCTCCCCGGGTGAAACAAGGATGCTCCATGACCTTGCCAAGTGCATTGGGAAGAGCCTGAAGGACACAAGAACAACTCCTGAAGAATGACTCAGTACCGGTTACCGCATTAGTTGCTCTCCTGACCAACATCCCGGTGCTGCCGCCTGTCATCTAAAGGATGTGGGAAGCCACAAACCAGACAAGGAAGACAGGAGGAGAAATATCTGCCCGTTCCCAGCTTCTCAGCCCCAGGAAGCAGCAGAGCTTGGGGACAGCCACAGTTCCAACCCCACAGGGTCCCCTTGCATAAGGGGGAGCAGAACCACCCCGATAAGACAGGGGCTCTCCCTGCTCCAGAGGAGGATCAGCTTTTTGGAAGATATACGGTTTCTCTCTGTACTTCGAGTAATGACTCCACCACGCTTCCAAATTCCAGCTGCCTAAGTGGTTTTTGCAGATATTTCCTCTTTCTTTGCAATCATTTGGCTAATAAGATGAGCAGGTTGGGCTCATTTATTTTGGACACTGTTCTTGGGTCATTAGTGGAAAGGCTAATCATTGCATTGGCAGAAAATATCACTTCTGCTTCAGAGCTGGCTGCATAGCATGGGGAGGGGGGGAGACAGAGCAGGATCTCGACAGAGCCTTTTAAAAAAAAAAATTACAAAAATCAAGTTACACGCCTCTAGAAGCAGAATTTTCCTCTGCCATTTCCCGAGGTACCCACCGCTGGGATGAAGCGGGCAGGCTTCAACGCCCGAGGCTGCTCTGCAGAGCTCACAGTCTCTCCCACACATGTGCCACCTCTGAGGGCCCGGAGAAGGAGCGATGCTCATGGCTGCAGCTCGGCTTCACCGCCTCCATCGCTGAGCCACAGCAATGCGCCCTGGTGATGCTCAACCCTCCGGTGAAGGATCATCTTCCTCACCTTCAAGTAAAGCCAGGCTGGGACACTGAGAGCCCCAAAGCACAAGGCACAGGAGCCCTTTCTGGAATGGTTTGGGGTTAGGAGAGCGTATCAAGATGGGATGCCTGCGTTCTGTTCTCAGCACCTGAGCACCAAAAGCTACCTACAGAGTGCTGTTGGAGATGTTTAAAGAACAATTTGTATTCGGTGGTGAAGGATGGAGAACCAGTGGAGGGTGTTGAACCACCAGGCATTTGCAGAGCTGAAGTCTGAATTTCCAGAAGAGACGGCAAAGCTGAGCCCCTTCCGTTTCTCTCTCAAGAGAGGTGAAAGCAGAAGCAAGAGACAAAGCCCCGCGACACAGCCATGCCGAAACACAGTGGCACTGCGGAGCAAAGCTGCTCCCCAGGCTTGGCTGCTGTAAAACCACCTCTCACCAAGGGCCCTGGGAAAAGAGCTGCCCCGCAGACATCCTGCGAACACCGAGGGCAGGGACACAGAGCTGCTGCCCGCTCCCATCGCACAGCGCAGCAGAAACAGCCGCTGCCTTCACCGACTGACCTAGCAAGGACAGAAACGAGGTGCTGGGCAGGGGGAACAGCTGGACACGGCACAGGTTGTCCCCTTCTCTAACAGACACACAGCCAACACACCTCCTGCTCTCCTCCAGCTTCATCCAGCCCCAGATGTCCCAGCCATGTGCTCCGCCAGCAATGCCATGACCTTGGTCGCTCTTGGCAGCATCCGTGGGGCAAGCACAGGCTGAGCCTTCTGCCTCCCCGGGGAAGCTTTCGGCAACCATCCATCAGCTCCGCGCTTCCCCCCCTTCCCCTCCAGCACCGCGACACATTTGCCAAGACAGCACTGCGACACGGTTATACAGGGAGGCAGCGGGGCAGGGGGTCAGGGTGGCAAAGGTTGGGAGGAAGGATGCCAGAAATTTGCCCTCCATCTCTCCCCAGGGTGCTCCAGCTTGCCTTGAGCCATGCTGTGCCGAGAATCTTCCTGGTATCCCCATGGGACCATCGCACTGTGCTCTCCAGGCAAAGCCCCCCCAGCACCACTCCAAAGCCAGTCGCTCGCCGGGGAGCCCAGCAACAAAAGGGGAGCTCGGGCTTGCTCTGCGGGGTGCTCTCACCAGAGAAAGGGAATAAGAAGATTTGGGAGCTAATTTAGAGCTTGGATTTCCTAAGCCTTTTCAGACACCGAGGCTATTGGCAGGCAGCATCACACGCC
>NW_009601156.1:22519-23449 GCF_000690535.1 Cariama cristata | reverse complement strand
CAGCCCCTGCCAGTCTCAGCGGCTATACAATGTCCTTCCCTTGGCAAGGGCAGCAGTGGGGAAAAAATAACACACAAAAGACAAGGGACATGTGATGGAGAGCTTGGCTGAAGGCTCCCTCCCCCTGCTGACCTGCGTGCCAAGGAGGAAGAGCATGAAAAAAAACAAAAAGTGAGAAGTGGCCATTTAAAAAGGGAAGAGCAAAAAACCCACACTAGTTGTTTTGCTAAGGGAAACACGGCTGAGCCGAGGGGATGGAGCTGTGGCAGGAGGCGAGCGGACACAACCTGGGGTCATCACTTTGCTCGGTGGTCAGGGCAAAGCCATCACCCTCGCCACGTCCTCTGGCCAGCACGGGGAAAGCAGGGCTCCCACTGCCTTCTTCACATGCAGGAGGGAGCGGCTGCATTTGGCACAGCCCCCCTGCACCCCACACTGCTGTACAGAGCCCCCAAAAGCAGGACCCTCCACCTCCCAAGGAGGCATCGCACCCACCCCAGTGAGCCCACAGAGATCAGCACTGCTGGGTGCACAGCTCCGCCAACATGGTTGACTGCAGGGGGGGGTGAAATAGAGGGATTTTGCCCCAAAGTTTCACGACCCCAAAGGGCAGGGTGGTGGGAAGCCTCCTCTCTCCCCCCGGCACACACAGCAGCCCCCCCAGAGGTGACGGCTCTGCCGAGGATGCTGCAGCAGGAAGGAGCTCGCCAGCACCCAGAGGGTACAGAGGGGACAACCCTCTGCGGCCGGAGCATCGCAGCCAGGAGCAGTAGCTCCTCAGGGAAGGACAGGATGAGTCCAATGTTTACCCATCTTTTTTTCCAAGGGAGAAGAAAAGGAGGAGATTGATCATGAGAGCAAGAGGACAACTCCAGCCATCCAGAAGCATGACCACTTTAAAACGGTGGTTGGCAAAGAGATACTCAGCAC
>NW_009601156.1:17432-22488 GCF_000690535.1 Cariama cristata | reverse complement strand
CCACCCCCGGCTTTTCCCATTAAACCCGCTCGTCCCATCGTTGTGCACCATGTTGGCAAGCCGAGCACCACATCCCTCTGCAGGGTCAACCACGTCGGGCAATGCCTGGAAAGCTCGAGCCAGGGCTGGGAGCAGAGCAGCCTGCTCACATGGACACAGAGCGTCCTCCACAAAGATCTGCTTGGTTAGCAAAGCCAGGATTTTGGTATCACAGTGGCCTGCGGAGCACAAATGGCCCAAAGCCAATGTGGGTCATTTCCACTCAGGACCACCTCCTGCCACGTTGGCATGAGCCGTGCAGCAAGGCCAGCCGGGGTGCACACAGGCAGGGACACAGGCCCTTCAAGGGTCTGCAGCTGCCAAGGTCAATGTTTTACCCCAACCCATCTTGGCTGGGGAAGGGCACTTCCACGCCGCTGGGAACAGCTCATCCTCAGACTCCCCCAAGGGAAGGCTCTGCCTGGCAGTGTTGCCGGATGCTGGGGCTGGCAGCCTGGGAGGAGCACGAGGTCCAGCATGGGGTATACGGGGACTGTGGTAACTAAATCCAAAGCAGTCAGCATCCTATGGTAGGAGCAGCTTGGCTGAAAAATCCATCCATGTCTGTGCATCTGCCTCATCCCAGCCTCAGCTGTCCCTGTAGACCCCACACGGGCTGCTGAAATGCTCACAAAACCCCCCACCGCCCTGCTGTGGGGGATGCAGGGCAAACACAAACCAGCAAACAGCCTAGCTCATTTCTCCCTTCCAAGGAGCACAGGGTTGAGAGGGGAGGAAAAAAGAAAAAGAAAAAGAAAAAAATCAGGTCACTTCACTCCTCTGGTTTGGCAAGGTTATTCCCCAATCCCAGGGCTAAGCAGCAGCTACCAGAACAACCTGTCTGAGTCCTCCTCCTCCCCTTGGCCCCCAGACAACCGGAGGATGAGCTGGGCTGCGTGGCAGAGTCATTTCAAGTACACGGGGACGGAGAGGAGAATTGAAAATGGCTCCACACTACAGCTAGTCCTGCGGCATTCATCCCAGTGCAAGCCACAAGCATCCCAGGTGGATCTGAGAAAGGGTGGTCCCAAACCGGTACCGAGGATGCCTTGAGACAAGGTCAAAGTAGCCCTCAAAGAGGAAGCAAAGATCCAGCAGCCCAGCCCAGGCAACTGATTCTCAGGATGTTTGGTGCGAAACAGGACCAAGCTGGCTGGGTCACCCCAGGCTCTGGGTGGGAGCTGCAGGCAGTGACAGTGACAGCACCAGCCCCTCCAAGCAGGGCAAGTAAGGTGGGCAGAAAAGCTTTTGCTGACGGCTTACACTCCTCCTCACCCAGGGAGGGCACAGCCACATCCACAGCCCCTGCCGTAACCTCAGCCTGAGCCTTACTTGATATTTTTTCCTCAGCCACACCGCCGAGAGGCATCTCACAGCTTGTGAGCTGGATGCTGCGAGGCGAGAGGAATCCTTAGCGCTAATTCAAGCGATAGGTCGACGTACCTGGAGCTGTTGTCTTGTTTCTGTTTATTTCTGAGCCTTAAAGCAATCATCACTTTTGTCTGCAGTTTGTAAATGAGCCTCTTCCCTAAATCCCGCACCGCAGACGGCTGGCAGCACACCACTTCATCCCCGCGGCACTTTCCAAAATCAGCATCCCTATATTCATCCCCCATCATCTCCCCACTGCGTGAGGATGCACGCAGCTGAAGGACCGTTTTCCAAGGGGGCTGCAGATGTGCCTGAACCCGCAGGGTCCTGAGAGGGTGCGGGGGACGGTGTCTAAACAGCTACACATCTCAAGCCCCCGCCACGAGGAAGGGCGGTGGAAGAAGCGGCTGGCGCTGCCCCAACACCTCGCATGCCCCCGCCACGAGGAAGGGCGTTGGAAGAAGCGGCTGCCCTGCCCGCAGCATCCCCGAGGTCCCAGCCATCCCAAGGATGCAGCATGGGATCAGGTCCCTGGTTCCCTGCTCCGCTGTCACCCCACAGAGCTGCATCCCGGCACGCAAGCTGGTCGGCAAGTTCAAATCATTAATTTCTGTGGCAGAGGGAATCTGACAGGCCCGGTGCTGGCGTGAATAATGACAGATCTCCGAGAGAAGTCAAGCAAAACCTGCAACTTAATCACAGCGAGAAACTCCCTTTGGGGCATCCACCAGGACCCTCCATCCAGTTGTTCCCTCCCGTGACAATTTCACACTGGTGACGGCTGCCGTGCCTCCGCAGCTCACAGCACCCACACGGAGCTGCCCATCCCTTTACTTCTGCCTTACCAAACCCACTCCCCAACGCAGACATCCGCAGAACGATGCTCCCAAAATGCTCCAACGTTTGCAAAAGCAGCAGCAAATTCGACACCAGCGCTGCTCTCTGCTCCCCCAGCAACCGCTGCCGTCACCACCTTGATTTCACCCTGAGCTCATCAGTTTGGTGCAATGAAGAAAACCATGCCCAGGACAGCAGGAGAGCTCAAGTTTGCCTAAGGGCTGGTCGGCACTGAGTTGGTAACCAGATATCTCTCTGGGAAATGAAACAGAGATACCTGACATTGCTAAAGCGTCAGTTAGCTTTGCCACCATCCTCCTGCAGGCAAGCTTCTTGCCTCCCCATCAAAAAAAAAAAAAAAAAAAGTGGGGCTTTCCACCCTAAGAAGCTGGAAAGAAGGAGGTTAGAAAGGAAGACAACCAGTTTCCCTGTTGGATAAAGAGGAACACAACAAACCCCTAAAAGCTGAGCGTTTCCCAGCAGAGCTGGGGCCGATGCTCCCACTCGCTCCCTCTCCAGCCGCTGCCATAACAAATCCAGCCTGGCCCCGGGGAGCTCACACTCAGGGCAAAGCCCAGCCAGTCCGAACAGCTCCCTTCAAAAAATAATTATTTTCCTGCAGTTTTAGATAATTGGATTTTAAAAATAAGCATAATTACTTCCCCCCCCCCCCCCTTTTTTTTTCCTTTGCTGCACATCACAAATGCAAGGCTGCCGCTCGGAGCTGGCGGAGACCTTTTGAAGGCTGAAACAGAGCTCGCTCCCTCTTGTCCGGGGGGATGGAGATGGGAGGGAGGAGGCGGAGTGGGAGCAGTGACAGGTAAAAATAACCACACTTGGCCTGATGTTGCTCCCAATTAAGCCAGTGGGAATTTTGCCCAACTTCCTACAGCAGCAAGATCCAGACACACACATAAAAAGAGTCCTCTGCTATATTAGCAGCCTTATAACGATCAGAGAAAATGACGTATGCATGAGCTTCTTCCCCCTATTTCATGCTGGCGGGTATTTGAGCATCCCCTGCCCCAGGGCCAGGCTCTGCAGAGGCTGGAGACACTTGGTGGGGGATCGTCAGACCCACGCCGCCGTCCCTCATGGCATCGCATCTCCCGTGGTTTAGGCACAGTTACTCCATGAAGAGCTTGGCAAGGTTTTTCAAGGAAAGGTTTATCTGCTCAGACAGCTTCACATCAGCTGAAACTAAAGCGTAAGTGGTTTTGGGGAGGATATGGAAAGAGTTGAAGAGTAGAAACATTTCATTCTGACACTTTCCTGAACAAAAAGCGCTCTGCCTTTTCACAGTATAACGTTGCCTTGTGAAACTAAATCCAATTTATTTTTAAATGGGGCAAAAAAAAAAGCCCAAACTGAAAGCAAACATCATATTTCTGGGGACAAATATGATATTGCATTTCATCCCGTCGTTAACACTTACTCCCATCTTCGGGATTTGCCAATCAAATGAAAATTCAGTCTTTTGTAGTGCTGTAATGTAAAAACTTTCACAACCACCTTCAAGCTATTCTGCATCAGGTTCATCACAGTTCGCCTTTACACGAGTCAACGCCTGATACCGACAACACTTTAACTGATGCAAACATTTCTAACTTGTATTCAAACAAGAATAACTACCGAGAGAATGGAGCTCTGCAGATAACACGAGGTTTGAAGGAAAAAGAAAGATATATCACTCCTTGTCTGAAGACCAGCCCAGCCTTCGAGCCCACAGGCTCTCCCCTGCAGCTGAAACAGAAAAATCAAACCCCAGGGCAAGGAGCATCACCCCAGACGTGTCCTCGGGGTCAGAGCCCACATTGTACCGACAGAAATCTGGAGGTGATGCTGCTCCTGCAGGGAGGTCAAAAGCGTGCCAAGCATCCTCCACCGTGCCCCAGCACCGCATGGCCTCACCAGCAAGGGGACAGCACCCTACGCCCCGATGGCACTCCTGTCACCCGGCTGAGGAGCACCCCAAGGCAGGCGGTGTGAGGTCTGCAGCCCGGGAAAACACTCTCCATCACAAGCAACAACCTGGGAGGCAGGAGCCAGCCACCCCCAGCCACCTCCCAGGGAACTGAGCACCCACCGGAGCTTTCCTGGATCCGTTTCGTGACGATTTTAAGGCCATATGTAGTTTTCAGCCTGGTAGTTTAAAGCAATCGGATCTAGGCTGGTAGCTGCAAAGCATTTCTGTGTTTACGTCAATGTTTCAAGGGTACCGATCAAATACTCCTGGCACTTTACACACAGGATTAGCACGGGTCTTCTGCATGGAATCGCTCTCTCCAGGAGTCCTGCAGCTCGGCAAGACCCACGGCACCAGGATACCGGACCTGCGTGGGACAGGGATGCTCCTTCCTCTCCAACCGCTCTGCAAACCAGGAGCCAAGGCAGAGCTACCCTACCAAAGCCTGGTTTTTCCATCTGCTTCACCCAGGCTGAGAGAAAAAGCACCGAGAAAAGGTCAAGCTACCAGCTACGCCCCGCAGCGCCATACATGCACAAGTATTTCTCCCAGACAGATGGTGGGAAGGGGAAGAGCGAGGAGGAGGAAGGAAGGGAACAAGTTCAAGACAAGAATCTGAAATCGGCAAACTCCCCGCGCAGCCCAGCGCACCGTGTGATAAAAATACACGGCTCGCTGTCGCCAGCAGCGCGGAGGGACCCGCCATGGGGGCGAAGGCAGACACGCACGACGCCTTGCTGCGTGTCCCACCTTGAGCCACGAGCTAACGCTCCTCCTCCCCCCAGTTCCAAAACCTTCCTTCCGTGGTTGTTCTCCATCTCGCCACCACTTCAGCATCCCCCT
>NW_009601156.1:8854-17362 GCF_000690535.1 Cariama cristata | reverse complement strand
CCCCCCCCCCCCCCCCATCCTCTTTTCTCAGCACGTCAAGGTTGGGAATTTTCTAAGGCTGCAGATCTCTCCCACGCGTTCGATGCCATCTGCAAAAAGCAAACTCCTCCCGAACGCTTCCTATGGCTGCTTTTCCCCCAGTACCAGCTTTGATTGCTCTGGGGATGACACAAGAAAGTTAGTTTGTGGCTCAGTTCGGATGAACTAACAGTATTTATTCAGCCTTGCTTTATCAGAGATGCAAATCAAGCACTCCAGTTACATATTTTAACACAGTGGGGGGAAAAAAAACCTGGTAGAAAGTTATAAAGTGTCTAATGCATTCACAGCAGCGAAGGTAGAAAACAGAGAGAGATTAGTGAAAAATTATTAACATAACAGGTGTCATTGTCACCAAAGTGACACTTTAAAGACAAATCCCCCCCAATTAATTCCCTAAATACAAGAGCGCATCATTAACTATACTTAGTCCCTGTTTTATATCGTCTCTGCAAAGGAGGCAGAGGGTAAATGAAAGAGGCTGCTTCTCCCAGCCTACAAAAAGTTGGTTAACAGCACATCATGGAAATGAGACTTGAAGCCAAAGAATGTCCCCACCCTGGGACAGAGCAGATGCCACCGACAGTGTCGGGACAAGAGGACCAGGAGGCTTGCTTCTAGCGTCACCCACCAGCAATCCCCCCTGCTATGGTTCAAGTGCCCACGCACAACTCTGTTACCGTCTCCGAGGTGGTTCAGACGGCACAGGGCAGGTAAAGGTGAAGTTCAGCTTCCAGCTGTGCATCAACAGAGCCCCCGAGCGCTCAGCCCCACCGCCTTGGGCCGCAGGATCCAGCAAAGGTCCCACCAGCCCCTTTGGCCACCCCAGAGCAGCTCAGGGAAGAGCTCAGGGCCACCTTCAGCAGAGCGGGGAGGACTGCTGATAGGACACTGCTCTGGGAAAATAACGGTGTGGTCTGTCATCAGCACAGAGCCTGCGGCTCCCATCCGCCTCCGAGGGATTTGGGGATGCTCGGTCCATCTGCACGTTGGGGTGAGTGCCTCCTTTTCCTCTCCCCACACATGAGAAGCAGGGATGCGATTCTCACACAGGGACACACTGAACTCAGCTTCTGGGGTTTTAGGGCTTTTCTTTTTGGTTTTGTTTTGTTTTAATAAAAACAGCTCATTGGAGATCAATTTAGCTTTTTAATACCTTTCAGATAAGGAAATCTGCTGCTGCAGCAATTCTCTCCCTACCTTAATTAATTCCTAAACATATCACAAGCTGGATGTGCATGTTTTATGAATCTGGTTGACCTCCTGGTGCAGAAATGATGACACAGATGCTGTGCCTTCTTCATTACCCCATTACTCATGTTACACCATTTTTTTTCCCCCATTTATGCTGGCTGACAGGAGCTCCAATGCTGCCATCAGCAAGACACATCACAAGGAGCCAGAGGAAGGCTTAAGCAACGTTTTGCATCCACCAGACCACCCAGCTCCACTGGAATGGCCAGCTATCCCACAGGATGTGCCACCACACATTGCAAGCACACAGTCCAGATGGAAGTAAATCCATCGGGAGGTTTTGCACCAAGGAAAATAAAAATACTGTTGGGTAGGAAAATGAGGCATCACTCAAGCGATGGCCAAGCAGAGGGGAACACCGGAGCCGAAGGAGCCGGCAAGTGGATGTGTCTGAAGCCCAGAGACCTGGAGCGATCCCTCCGAGAGCTGCTTGGTGGGAAGGATGGGAATCGCCCCAGCTCTGCAAAGAGCTTCAGCCCCTTCTCCCCTCCCGGGAAGACACACACTTTATACAGACTGGGATAAGCCCAGTTGTACTGGTATGACATTATATCCATCTATGGGAAGGAGAGTAACCACTGTCAGCACAGGTAGATAGAAAGGCAAACGGTTTCCACAGCTGTTTGGAGAAGACCTCACCACCCTGTCCAACATGTTGGATGGATGCTGCGTTCAGGGCAGCCAAGGCACCGAGGGGCTCATCCCGCTAGGGTATGGCTGCCATCACACACCAACGATCGTGCAGGATAAGCGCGATGCCACCCACACATGATGCTTTGTGCAGCCAAGCGGAAAGCCGACAGCCTAACGAGACTCAGGCTCCCCAAGGAAACACGGCACCTTCAGAAAGGGGACAGCAGCACCTCCTAAACCCTCACTTGCTCTTGGATATTCCTGCAGTGCTTGAGAAATGAGAGCGCTGCCCCAGCCCAAGACAGTCATGAGAAACTGCCCTCACCAGGACCCACCTGGGCGGTGCATCAGGCCCACAGGACCCCTGCCCAGCTCCACTTCAGAGCAGGATGATAAATCAGAGTGAAGCGTTTAAGAGCACACTTTATACCCAGCTCAGAGGCTGATGGAGCACAGCACCAACGGCTGATCATTAGGGAAACTTCAGGATGCATAAGAACAAGAAGAAAAAAGGAAACTCGTATACATAAGAGCTAAAAAAATCTGCTGGGAGACCTAGAAACCTAGAAGCTAACTTGTCTACTGCCAGTAACAGCCAGCAAAAATTAGGCACTAAAAATAAAAAATAATAATATAAAAAAAGCAGCTCGATCAGGTCTGGTCACCTTTTATTCCAGACACTGAAATGCTCCCTTGCAGGGCAATGGTACGAGACGGTGCCCTGCTCCAGTGAGACCTTCTCCACAGTTCTGCGTCCAGCTCTGGGGTCCTCAGCACAAGAAGGACATGGACCTGTTGGAGAGAGTCCAGAGGAGGCCACGAAGATGATCCGAGGGCTGGAGCACCTCTGCTGTGAGGACAGGCTGAGAGAGTTGGGGTTGTTCAGCCTGGAGAAGAGAAGGCTCCGGGCAGACCTCAGAGCAGCCTTCCAGTACCTAAAGGGGCCGACAAGAAAGCTGGGGAGGGACTTTGTACAAGGGCAGGGAGTGATAGGACAAGGGGCAATGGCTTTACACTGGAAGAGGGAATCTTTAGATGAGATATTGGGAAGAAATTCTTCCCGGTGAGGGTGGTGAGGCAGGGGCAGAGGTTGCCCAGAGAAGCTGTGGATGCGCCCTTCCTGGAAGTGTTCAAGGCCAGGTTGGATGGGGCTTGGAGCAACCTGGGCTGGTGGGAGGTGTCCCTGCCCAGGGCAGGGGGGTCGGAACTAAACAATCTTTAAGGATCTTTCCAATCCAAGTCATTCTGATTCTATGAAACAAGGCTTTTGCTTGTTACCATTCCCAAAAAAACCCACCTTATTTCTGCTGGCGATGGAGCAGAAGCAGCACAGAGCTCATTTACACACCCGCACACCATGCAGGCACGGTCCCGGCTCCGATATCCCATAGCTGGGGCTTTTATCGGCATCGCTCACACAGGCTTAAGGGAGGAAAATCCATCCCTTCGCCAGCAGGATGGGATGCAGCTTTGCATCCTCTTCCCAAACCTGCATCCCGGGTACTCACAGGCCAGGAGGAGCCACTGGGTGCGAAGGCCCTACCGAAGATCTGCGAGGTGGGTGACTGCAGAGATAAAACATACCCGTCCTGCCCATACCCACCCCTCCACCTTCCCAGAGCCCGGCAAATAAGCCCCCATCTACAGCGAACGCTCCTGGGCATGGCCCCAGGTCTGAATTTACCATGACACAGAGCAATAATTAAACAGGGACACAAGAGGGTGGGGAACAAAAAAAAAAAAAAAAAATATCGCTTATGTTTTGTTAAATTCAACAATTTACAAGGCTGGAATAATTAGTGGTTTAAAATGTTTTGACACTAGCAGCCCCAATAATCATGATAAATCATATCAGGCATATGCCCAGATCCTTGAAGTGACAGATGACAAACAGAGCAGTGACAAGACGCTCCATCACACGGGGAATCATTGAGTTAATGGAAGAATTATTGCTTCTGAAATCCACTCCAGTCCTATTGTGGGGAACATTCCAATTTATCAAAGCCAAATGAACATTAATTGCTGCAGCCTGGTAAGTTTTCGAGCTGCTGTGACCTTCATTGAATTTTAATCCAAAACAGATAAGATTTACTTCCACACAAGAGGAAACAACACAATTAAACCCAAATGACAGCTAAGATTATGGGGAAAAAACACAACAGGCGTAATGACAAAAATATTGATTCCTTTCTACTCGACACTTAGCCAAAAAAAAAGTAAATAAATAAAATTTAGCATTTGCATATTTGTTTTTTCCTTTCTCGCTTTCCTTCATTTGGGAGACAAATTTCAGATGCTCAAGCCAAGACAAAAGAGGTGGCAGAGAGTAATGGAGATTGAATTCCCTTTAACTGCAGTAATTAATGTTATGTCTCATTGGGGAGAGATTAAGAAAAAAACAGTGAGGAAAGGAAAAAGAGAAAATAAAAATCAAGTATTATTTTGCTGTCAAAGATGCCCTTGAGCTTGGGAAGGGAGGTGTGAAGAGGGTCATGGTTGCCCAGTGCTTTCGCAGGGACAGATGGTGGCCCCAGGGACTGGGGGTCATGCACACCGATGGCTCCTTTCCTGCTGCACTGAAAGCAAACCCACCCCAAACCAGAAAGTCACGCACTGACAGCCAAAATCACTGGAAGGAGGAGTAAACCCAGGATTTACACCCCCCCCAGAGCCCCCACACAGCGCAGAGGGGGTCTTGGCTTTAGAGGCAGAGCAGGAGCTACCAGCCAAGTCAAACATCTACAGAAATCCAAACCGACGCTTCTGTCAGAGGGAGCTGCCTTGGAGATGTCTCGTTGCCCAATATAGCTTTGCCAGAGCACTCCCTAAGCACGGGGTTAGCGAGATCCCCCAGGCAAACCTTCCTCGGCTTTCTATAACTCAGCCAAAGGACAAGGAGACAGGTAAAAGTTAAGTGTTACAGCCACTTAAAGGAGATGGAAGGAAGCACTTTCCCGTGTCTCCTCCTGTCCCCCGCAGCGAGATGCTGGGCTGATGATGAACGGAGCCCGCAGACCCTGAATGCCAAGGCAGCACTGGGGTGGGCTGAAAGTCCTCCTGCATAGCGGGAACGGTGTTTTAGTATGTAGAAAGGAGACACGGGCCTTTGTGGTAGGAAGCAGAAGGAAAAGTATTTGAGAAGTTGGAAAGGAGGACACAGGGCATCCTGAGGCAGGAGAAGGGGTACGGACACGGTGGGCACAGGTGAGAATGGCAGGCACGGCCCGGGAATCCCAGTGCCGGGGAGGCAGGAGGGCTTGAGCGATGGAGGATATCTGGGATGTGATTTAGTTGGGATCAAGGAGGAAAGTAAAGGAGTGGGAAAGCAGCCTGAACAGAGCCTGAGGACTGGATGAAATACTTCACCCAAGAAACAAAGACTTTCACCCCATTCTACTTTAGCTACAGAACTCCACGTTGTCTTGAGGGGGGGAAAAACCCAAAACACACATTTATCTTCTGCTAGTCACTCAAAACTTGGCTCGGATTCATTCAAAAACTTAATGAATCTTCTGGAAAAAAAAACAAACAAACACAACACTAGGTAAATTTTCAGGTCTGTGCTGCAGTCCTGACCCATGGAACAAACACACAGGAATAAACTTCTGCCTCCCCAGGGACACGTGTGCAGCTCAGACCCCATCCCGGACCCACATGCCTGCCTGGGACCTCAGCTCCCATTGCGAGGAGCATCAGGATTTATAAAGAAAGTGGAATTACGACTTATTCTGTGCAGGAGAAACATTTGTTTCTCTCCTGTTTTCCCCTTGCTTCTGCAGGAGGGGCTTAGGGCATAAGTTAACGCTCACAACAAATTCACAAATGTTCCCATGTTATCGGCTTCAGCGAGATGTGGTAAAGCACGTCTTCAGTGGCTAACCCAGGGTTAGAGTGCAAAAACACTCCTGCTGTGATATGCACAGCGATGCCTTCAGCTCCAGCCCACCGGCATCGCTGCTCCTGCACCCTGGGGTACGGCAAACGAAGGCTCCGGGCAGAAATTTCTCAAAGAAACTCTCTCTCTCCAAAGCATCAAACCATTACAATCATCACGTTGGTTTTTTTTTTTTTTTTTAGAAAGATCTGCTTCAGCAAGGTCTGAGGATCAGGTCTGAATCTCTCGCCCCTAAAGAAAATCTGCTTTTCAAGCAATTGCAGTAATCACCAAGCTCCAGAGCCAGCATCTCCCCGCAGCCACGGGTCACTTCTCCAGGGCTCAGGTTTGCCCACAGTAGCCAAGCAATCCCACACTCAAACCAGGGATCGAGGTTTTCACACCCTGGACTTGGGGTTTGCTGTCTTCAGTCCTTACTCTGTCTCTCACTTATTTTTTCAGGCTCATTTTCCAAGTACACCAGTTTCATCCTTCCTCCCCCAACACTCCATCACACTGACATTTTTAGCAGGACATAAAAACATTCCCTATCCACCCCAGTAAGTTGCAGTCCCCAATTCCTTTCCCTTCTGCCATCCTGCTATCATACTGCATCTTATCTTGCCCAATAGCGTTAATGCAAAGCCTCTCTCCGTGCTCATATGCATGCTCACATGCACTCAGTGCCCAATCTAAAGCCACATTGACAAGGGCCGAGACACTTAAAAAAACAGATTTAAGTTGTAAAAGCCAAATAGCTGCTTGTTCAAATGGAAAAATAAAGGCTTTGTGCAGCCATCGTCTCTACAGCTCCTCCCAAAACGACGGGCAGAAGCCATGAGATGACACACGGGTTCCAAGAGACGAACGAATTCACCTTGTGTAGGGAGTTGCTGCAATGGGATCCCCAATCCTGAAGAAGATTTCCTTCAGGCAAATAGATGACATGCATATACACAGGATCTACAAGCTTAACTTCTTTTTTCCTTTTCTTGACGGGATAGTTTATCACAATGAGAGTTAAAGGACAATACGTACAGTCCCGTTTTACAGATGGAGCTCTAAAGCACAGAGGAATGATGGACCAGATCCAAATATGGAGGCAACCACCTCACAAGATACTGAAATAACCATTTTAAAATAAGCACGTGACACCATGACACAAACATCATGAGACTGAGATATTCAAAGCATCGGGATCATCTTTTTGCACTTAGGTCAGGCTCATTGTTTGCAAGAGAAGGATCATGCTACAGCCCATATTCACTTGATAGGCGAAATTCGGTTTCAGAAAGCTTCAGAAAGAAACGACCAAGCCCAGAATCTTGCCTTCGCACACACCCAAACGCAAGACCAAGGAGAAATACTCCACTAACACACCTCGCGAGCTGCCAGCAGAGGCAGGAGGAACCACAAGCTTCTTTGTCACCCTCCCAACAGTGTCTTCCCTGTTGGTTTATTTTATTTCATTTTCTTAAAAGACCAACCACATTTTTTTTTCCCCTGGCCCATACAAACACATCTCTCCCCCTCTGGAGCCTCAACCAAGAAGGGACACAGACATTTGCAAACCGGACTCACCACCTTGCTCCTTATCACCACCCTCCCACCATGACCTGGCGGTCAGTCGCTGTCCCCTCCCAAAGGGTCCTCTGTCCCCTCCAATGCCATTGGCAGCTTTGACTCACCATGACCGAGATGTGCAGAATGTGCATCTGCTCCTCCACTATCTCCGAAGGCTCCTGGAGGCTGGGGGGGGTGGTCCGGGAGAGCTGCTCGGCGCTGCTCATGGAGACGTGGAAGTACAGGGTGCCGTTCTCCAGCCACTGCTGCTTCCAGTGCACCAGCGAAATGTCAGCCACGGTCCCCGACATCTCTGCAGGGACAAAACACGCAACTGAGGATCAGTTTTCTCCATAATGCTAAAAGGCGGTATTCTTAGCAGCCTTGGAAATCAGGACTTTCAAGTTTGACCCCTAGTACTGTTCCTGATCTACAGGATGAGCTTGAGCTTCGGTTTTTGGTGTCTGTCTGCCATTTCCCCCATGTACGAACAGTAAGAGTTCTCTTCCATAATAAAAAAGCAAGAGGCTACAAAGTGCCTTGGGATTTCTAGACTAGAAAGGCAACAGTAAACAACGCGTTGCACAAGGTGCCTTTAACCTCCTATGGCTCTCCCGGCAAAAAGGTTGGAAGAAGCTCCTAGAGATCTGCAGCCAAGCCCAAGGGAGGTTTGCTGCTCGGCACAGGGTGGAGGGAGGAAACTTAGTGCCAATCAAGCCAAAACGCAGACATCAGTACATATGCTGCTGGCATTTACAACGGAAACCTTCTTCCAGGTTCTGACGTAGCACCACAGCTGTATTTAACAGGGACATTCCCAGCACAGACAAATGAGCACCAGCAAGAAGAGATGACCACTAGGCTTGACAAATATCTATTGACCTCGGGGTTGCATATCGGTCGGTCTACTGCAGCCTTCTGTTAGCTTTACATCCCATCCAATCCTGATTTACAGCGTAAGCACCCTGGGAGCTGGGATCACAGCATCCCGGCACACACATCCACAGCAGCAGCTTCCCCTGACCTAGGGCACCACATCTGACTAATTAAGGGCTTGGACAATCCAGGCACGATGTAACCAAAAGCCAGCCCCAGATCTGCAGTCTCCAGCCCAGCCAGAGCCGGCAGGTCCAAGCCTCAGCTGC
>NW_009601156.1:6307-8823 GCF_000690535.1 Cariama cristata | reverse complement strand
CAGGCAGCAGTGGATACAGGCAGGAGTGCTGACAGCTCCACAGCTGCCCATCAAGTTTTAAATGGATCTCTGCAAAGAACTGATCTGGCAGTTTGGCAGCCAAATTCAAACCGGCAAAAAAAAAAATAAAATACTAGCGCAAAATGAGCCAAAATATTTCTCCTTTCACCTCCTCTTTTTTTCTGTTTGTTTTCCCATTTGCAATATAAGCAATGGGAAGCAAGTCAGGTCCTCTTAGTCACTGGGCACACAGCTTCAGCAATCACCTGCTTTGTGGGAGACCCAAATTCAATTCCCTCCCATTTGGAAAGAGCGACCGGCTACAACAGACCGTGACCTGCAGTCTGCACGGTGCGTCTGCTCCAGAAAGGCCGACAGCACGAGGTCAGGTCCCGCTGGCACCACGGTGGGAACGGAGACACGGTCCTGCTCCACACCTTGGCTGCAGAGGGTCAGCGGGGAGGACAGGGCTTGTTCCTCCGTGGGTAAAGCGGTCAGGGAATGGCAGGGCCATTTTGCATTTCATTTTCTTGAACCCAGCTGGGCAACACCGCATCCAGTTCCAGCTCCTCATGGAGAAGAAGGAAGGAACAAGCCCGGCAGAGGCTGTCCTGAGGAGTTACCCACACCTTTCAGGACAAGATGCTTCAAGACACTTGGGTGCTGGCTCATCAGCAGCCACGCAGGCTACAAGACCAGGTGCTTCCACTTCTGCAAACCCCCACCCCAACCCAAACCTCTCATTCCTTCAAGAACAATTTCTTACCCCTGAAATCACTAAATTTTCCAGCAGCAAGCTCCTGCCTTTCCATCACGGATTAAAAAGAACCAACCACCCCCAGCTCACAGAGAGGTCCCCGGCACAGCCCTGGTCCTGCAGCATCCCTGCTCGCTGCAGAGCCCAGCTGAGGGCAGGGACAAGGTTACCCCGTTACTGCCAGCTCCCTGCCTCAGCACCTCACTAATTACACTACTGACATACCTGAGCCGGCTGCACCGTCACCTGAATCTAATCAGAGGGCTGTGCTCATTATCTCTGCCTCCTAAGCACACCACCAGTCGTTATCCCCAATCTCTATGCACATCTGAGCAGTCAAAGGAGAAAAAAAAAAAACTAAACAGCTCCTGACCATGCATGGGATCCATCAAGAGCCCACGCTTGCACTTTGGAGGGGATGCATGAACTCCCTGTCATATCTCTGTCATTGCAATGAGATAGCTCCTAATAATCCCTTCTCTCCTTTAATATAAATAGCTGTTTGCTGGAGCAAATCAGTAGCAAGAGGTGTTGCTTGCACTCCTTACCCCGTAAATCAAGCCAGCCCTGCGGCTCACGCTGCGCAAGACCTGGGAATCTAATGAAATGAGTCTTGTGTCTCCCGCCTCCAAATAGGCCAAAGCAAAATGTTTCTTATAGCGCTAAAAGTAAGAATAAAATGAGAGGAATATCAGGGCTGCTTAACTGCAGTTGTCTTCCTAGCAATACTTCAAAGGTCTGTACTGAAAAGCATCTTCTTGTCTAATTAAAATTGCAACAAATGCTACTTGTAGGAGTAAAAGCACTAACTCAGCCTTGGGACAGATATCACAAGCTCTTCCACAGAGGCAAACAGAGGCCATGGGACAGCACAGAAGCATCAAGAGACAGGACTCTAGTTATGCAAAGCCATCTTAATTTTGTGCAGAGGGACAGTTATCCGCAGGAGAGGATGATTTACAGGACTGCACACTCATCACACACATCCCTGCAGCCGACCTTTCCAAAAGAGCTCAGGAGAGGAGGTTATATCGCCCAGACCTGATGTGGGTGTCACCAGGACTCCGCTACTACAGTTCCCAAAGGATACATCACATTAGGGAAGCAGGGAAAAAAAACCCTCCAGGGTCAACCTTTCTCCAAATTTTTTCCCTTGCGCACACATTTTTGCATAGGATGTTTGAAAGGATCACAGAGAACATTTCTGGGGAGTTCTGAGATATAGGCAATTTTTTGGATTTTAGCCTAGACTGAAGATAAGCCTGTTTCATTTTCAAAAGGTCTCTTCCAAAAGTAGAAACTTCAATTTAACATTCATTTCACAATTTTAAGCAAACCCAGCAGCGAGGCAATTTCTGACGAAAGCTGACTTGCCAAGCCTGGGTACCATTTACCGTACATTTATAAATACCTATATGCTCTCCACCCCTGCACCCCGTGTTGCAGGAAACCTGGCCATTACCACTCCCAGCATCGCCAGGACATCGTGAGCCTTCAATCAGATTCACTGCTCACAAAAAGGGAAAAGCCTTTTCAAGCCCTGTTAGCTGCGGAACCCTTCAATATCCAAACACAGGGAAGTTTCTTGGCCTCATATACTTGACATGAATATTATACTGCCTGTGTTTCACTGGACACGCATTGTCACTCCACTATCTACACTGTAGTTACAGCAGTGATAGCCCATCCATCAGAAAGGATGCAATAGTCTACAGCAAGATTGCCTGTTATCAGAGCTTTCAAATGCTTTTGGACCAAA
>NW_009601156.1:0-6281 GCF_000690535.1 Cariama cristata | reverse complement strand
GAGAATGAGATACAGTTAAGGTTTTAAATGGGCAGCAACGGAATAGCACTTGCAGCCTATAGCTATTTCAAATCTCAGCATTTAACAGATAGGGAGTTCTCAGACAGGGTTCAAACACAGCTTCGTGAGTAAAACACCAAATAAAACAGCCAAATAGACAACAAAACCTCTGCCACATCATCTTCCTACCTGCTCACCGCACTCAACAGAGAACAGCACAGAAGGGATGACGAGGGTCCTCCTTCCTCGCAACAGCCAGCCAGACCCTTTCTCCCCATCCAAAGCCCAGAGGTAATCAAATTTCTCCATCCCACCAAGAGCAGAGGACCTAAGGAGCCTGTTCCCCCTGCAACAGGAGGAGAGATGTCTCCTCTCCAGCCTCACCCCTCCACTCGCCCCAACTCTCCCCACCTGCCCTTCATCTCCCATCACACAGCTCAGCTGAGCCCAAGGCCAGCGCTGCCTCCCCCCACAGCCCCACCAGCCTTCGACATCACCTAACGATGCCCTGAACTTAAGAAAAGGACACACAGAGCACTTTCTCCTTTTCTGCCCTTCCTCAAGCCCTGGGTCTCATAAAAACTACAATTTCTACATTTTCCTTGGGAATCAAACAAGCAATCCAATGTTTCTCTGGGCTTGTGCCCATCAGAAGGTCACCTGCCCAGGACAAGGCAGGAGACAGCAGCAGCCACACCAAGATCCCTTCCGACTGATTCACTTCATTCTATTTTTCCCCTCACTGTTGCTCCCATCCTTACATATAAACATTTCACTGAAGTCTTCAACTTGTATTACAATCAAACTTAAAAGCAAAAGGGCCTAAATGCATTTGGTTGGGAACCAAGACGATTCCCATAAAAGCAGATTATGCTGACATGATGAATATAAAATGAAACAGCAGATATTAAAGTTGGAAGATTGTTACTCCATGCCTTCGGGCTCCTGGCTGTCCTACCCACCTCCTCCCTCCTCTCCACCCCCTCCCACGCAGTTTCACTGAAGGCAGAGATCGCCTTTTCACCTCGGCCTTCTCCAAGGCAGGCTGCCAGGCTTGAAATATTCACTAGTTCCCCCCAGCGCCCCCCCGCAACCTTATGCAATGCTTCAACATCCATCAGTTATTCGGGAGGTTGCAGCCCTGCCTTATCTGTCATGGCGTTTTACAAAGCCTATTTTGTATTTAATTGGCTTGTTCTTGCTAATCTACCATGATTATTGTATTTTTATTTAATTCTTGAAGGTCATTATTAAAATAAGCCTTTTTGCTTACGGCAGTTCATCCCTGCAAGGTTCCCCACCCCCAGATAACCAAATCCTTGTGTTTCCTCTCCTCTCCGCTCCCCAGTGCTGCTCAGACCCTGGGACCTGCTGGACACCTTTACTACAAGGACCAAATCCTTGGTGTGACGAGTGAGAAGCCTGTGAGTAATTTCCAGTGCACAGATCCAGGCTCCTCCTGCCTTTTTCCTCATCACCTGCTTCATCCCAGCAGGATCTGCACCCCACAGCCAGGCTTCATCAGCTCACCTGCACAACTCATCGTCTTCATCTGCCGGCAGAGGAAAAGCTGGAGATCTGTTTAGCGATGATACGTCCTTTTACGGCAGGCTCAGAAACACGATCCCATCTCACACAGAAAACCACCACTGACAACGGCATCGTCCTCTTCTCGCCCGTGCATCACCCCTCATCCTGCAACCCCATTTCTCCTCCTATCAGTCCAGGGGCTCTTCTGAGTTAATGTTCTTCAGAGGCACCAACCTCCGGTGAAGTGTTGGTTTATAGATTCTTCGGTGCTAGCTACCACTTATGCTAATAAACCAAATTTATGCAGAAAGTCATAAACAGAGAGCTCTCCCCAGTGCCCTTGCCAGCACAGGATTGCTCCCTGCGGAATAGATTATTGCGCTCTGTGCAGACGAGCTCCAAAACGACTCCAGTAATGGGGCTTCCCCCATGCTCCCCGGGGGACTATTCTGCAGTCAAACAGGCCCTAACACTTCTAAGGGTTTGGGTCTTTTGGTGGCAATGCGGTGGGGTTTTTTTATCCCAATCATTAGCAAAGTTCTTTTTTCTTTTTCCTCTTCCCCTCTGCTCATTTTTTAACATGTTCCTTCCCTTCTACATCTGGTCCCCTCACGGTACTCCCTAGGGCAACCCACAAACATAGCTGCAGATCATAAAAAGTAATAGAGAAGCTCAGAAGTTTAAGAAAGGTGAAGAAAAAAATAAAAATGACAAGCTCCCTCTGATCACCTCTTTTCAAAGCCCCTGACTGTGAGGAACACAGTGCTGCACGGGCAGGGCATTTCAGGGATGGCTTCGGCGCTGCGCGTGTCTGCTGGGACACAGTGTGTGTCCGGGGACGGTGATGGATGGAGGAAGGCTCCAGGGAGCCTTGGTTTTGGGGTGGTCCATGGGGCACCCCACCAACACTGTGGGCAGGCTGGGGCACTCGCTCCACATCTCGTTTGCTCTGCCAGCAGCATCGCATGTCTGACGTTGGACGGGCAAAAGGGGATTTGCAGTACAGTGGGTTTGACTATTTTTAGGCTTTGCTCAAGCCACCTGGAAGGAGAAGAAGCAGCCAGGTTTCGGGCATGGTCCTGTGATCGGCCATCTCAAAGAGCACATAGATGTGGTAAGAGCTGAGCTGCCACTGAAGGTTCCCCAACAATCAGAGCAATGGGACTGAAGGGGAGGGCAGATCCCAAGCTCAACAGGAACCCAAAAAATGAAAAAGTCTCCTCAGTTTGGATGGAGAGCCTGCCTCTCCCCATGGTCAGGCTGGAGAGGCACAGGGGCGAGGGCAGCCGCAGGGCAGCCTCGGGGCAGAGCATCCTCCCGTGCTGTCAGGGGGAACCAGCGCTGGCCAGGGACGGCACAGTCGGTCCCACCTCACCATCCACACTATCGACAGCAGGTGACAGACATACCACCAGCACAACCACCTGCTCTGTCATTGCTGTCAGCAGACAACATGCCTCCCTGCAGCCCCAGGATATCCAACCTTCAGACCCTGGTAGCACACAGTGTGCCGGGCATCATGAGTTCAGAAAGCTATGACCAGGTGGTGTTCCCACCTTCACAGTGCCTTGGCCAAAAATCCTTCCCAGAGATTCTTTAGAAAACACTGAGAAGGGCTTTGCACAGACTCTATGCAGGGGTGACTCCCAGGCTGAGCTCGTCGATGCTTTTGGGAACAGCAAGGAGCCACCAAGCACCCCAGCAACTCTTCCTTCACCAACACCAGCACCCCTGGTTTCTCAAAGAGCTGGAAGCCTACAACGTACATCTCAGCTTGTGGGCTTGAAGACTTACACCTGTTTACCAGTAAAACTCTGCCCACAGGCTGCGATTTGGTGGGAGCAAGGTTTGTGGGTACGTCTGCACCCACACCGCAGAGGTACATGGCATCCCTTCACCTGGTGCTCTTCTCAAGCCCGTTCACTTTTGCAGAAAAAGGGATTGTCACCCTGTACGTGGCACGAAGCAGGACACATGCAGCCCACGGTGGCTGAGAAGGATATAAGGGAGTAAATGCATTGAGCTGATAAATTCAGCCACCGGCACTTGAAATCAGACAGTGAGTCCCAACTCAAGAAGGGCTCTCCTCGCTGCCATCACGTTTCACCAGCGAGCTATCAGAGCCCTGCAATTGTACCAGCTGTCCCAAGGGTGGCCCACAGCATCTGCCCTGCTTCAGCAGGCACCAACACCAACCCTCACCCTTCCCTTCCCGACCCCCTGACTCAGCTCCAGCCCTTCTGGGGCAGCCTGTGCCATTTGCCATCAGCTGCTGTTACACTCCCGGGCCCAGTGACGGCACTGGATTTACTCCAGTTAATGTCAGGAACAATGAACACAAGCCAGGACATTTGGATTCTTCCTGTCCTCCCACCAACCTTATTCATAAACATGGGGTTTGGTGGTTTGTTTGTTTGTTTGTTTGTTTTAAGAGAGTATTTTAGGTAGGTGTAATTATTGTGAAATGCAGCAAGAGGTCAGCAGGCTGCATCATCACACAGGTGGTTCAGGAGATGAGACAGGGTGAGCAGGGAGGACGGTGTCAGCCCCTTCCACGGCTCAGCCCCTGGAAACAGCTGGAGGCAACCGGAGGGTTGGGCTGCTCCAGTACAGCTCCCTCAACTCCTGGCTCCAGAGCCCTCTGAGCTGTCCCCACATCCCTTCGGCCTTTCTAATCACAGCCTTTAGGGTCCCCGTATATGGCGGTGAGCAGACATTGATTTGCCAGATCCTAATCTGACTCCACACACCTTAAAGAAGCTCAGCGCATACTCCACGTTCTTACAGCTCCTTTGATTGCAATTCAGTCTCTAGTACATTACCCGTATTTATAATGCCACGGCTTCAGCGTGGCGCCTCAGGCACTCTAAAATTATTACAGGGCCCTTTTGACTTTCAATTCCCTTCCATTCAATTCCATTTTTATTTGTCAGCAGAGACTCCCATTGACCAGCGGTGGAAGCCAACTGCACGCAGGCAGATGGCACTACTGCATGCTAAGCCAATCCTATAGAAATTACTCGCAGGCATCTCAACACGTCGGGTCATTTCGGTTCAAATGAGAAATGACAGGTCTGAAAGAGGAGGTGGCAGAGCACTCCTGGGTGCAGCTTCCTTGGAGAGATGAGACATCCAGGCTTGGAGCAGCACTGGGGGTGCTCAGTGCCTTGACAGTGCCATCCACCCAGCTGATGCAGCCAGAATTAAAAAAAAAGGCGAAGGAAAGCGACTTTAAGCACCAGAGCCCCGCTTGCCTACCCCACAGAGATGAGGGGGCAGGCTTGCAAGAGGGATGGGTGTGAATGCGGTGCCTTGATGTACAGATTTTGTTTAGCAGCCCTCTCTCCTTCCTCAATCCCCACCTCTCAATTAAGGCATGGGAGTTTGCTTCGGAGGTGCTTTGGGGTTTTACTGAAAAGGTCAAGCTTTGCCACTTCTCTTGAGTCTCCCGGCTCACCCAAAAGAGACACGGGGTTCACTTCTGAAGGTGTGAGGAAGAAGAAAGAGCCAAGTCTTTCCTCTTGTCACAGGAGAAAGAGCTGCCGGTCCGTGAATGTTGCTGCTGTAGAGATGCACGAAGAAAGCTGCAAAAGTCTTCTGCTCCTCACTTACTCCGCATCCTCAAAACCAACAAGAGACAGACCTGATAAATGCAAGGAAAAAAAGTCTGTCTGAAAGGCACAAGTAGCAGTTTTTGATGGTCCATCTATTAAGTCCTGTTAAAGAAATCAATGCCTTTGATGAGGAAGCTTTTCTGCAGGTAATGGGCACACACCACTGCCAGCCCCAGTCTGTCACTGTTTTAGGGATGGATTAAATAAGACAGATTTTCATGAAGACAGTAGGGATGTCCTGGGTCAGAAAATTTAGCGATGCAGATCTGCTGCATCAGGGCAGGCAACTCTGCCCAGCCCTGAGCCCTGCAGGGACCTGGGCTGCCCTGGTTTGGGTGCCAGCCCGCACCCGCGGCCGCACAGGACATCTCTCCATCACTGCCCCAGCCCCGCACGTGACTACAGCATCTCTGAAAACTCCAGCTTGGCTTCTGCAGGACCACTACAAGCATTAGAGGGTCTATTCCCACCGCACATCCAGGGGAACCACCTTTGATAGCCTTCGCTAGGCACTTCGGCAAGGTAAGAAAAAAAATCACAACCTTATTTAATCCTCAAGTCCAGGCACAGCTCAGCTAAGCTGAGGTGCCGGTGCTTGGGGTGCCATTGCCTGCCATTGCAGATCGCTGCCTGCACGGTGACACCGGAGCTTTGCTTGGTGCCTGAACAGATCTGCAGCGTCTAATGAAACAACCGGGGGCTGCTTGGCAAGAGCTGTTGCGTGCGATAACCACTTGCTTGATTTTCCACAGCAGTTGAGGGAGCACAAGGGAGGCAGCCGGGTGGGCGGGCAAGGCACGGGGCATCACCTACAGTGGCAGCACGCGGTCCCCGAGTGGGGAGCAAATGCTGTCACATGGAGATGGGACTGGGTGCATTCTGCCAACAATTTAACCCAAGTTAAAAATTTAACCCAGAGTAAAAAAGAGAAGGTGCGCAGTCAACCCCAGCAAGCCTGCATCCCTCCTGCTTTCTTTTCCTTCACACAGGCATTTGCCAGTCAGGTTGGGGCAGTGATGCCTTTTTCCAGGACAGTCAGCAGCACCTCAAACACAGACACCACGGCAGCAGAGCAGCCCCAGGAGTCATTATGGCACTAGATAATCATATCAGAATCACAGAATGGTTTGGTTGGAA
>NW_009601155.1:79592-119173 GCF_000690535.1 Cariama cristata | reverse complement strand
TATATTTTTTTTTCCCCCTCTAATTTAAAGCAAAAAAAAAATACTCGCCCCGTTATCTGCTCCCGAGGTGAAGGCTCGCACCGGCCCCCGGCCCCGCCGGTTCCCCCTGCCCTGGAGAGGGTCGCGGGAACGCTGGAGGTGGGATCCGCTTCATGCTCAGATCGGGAGAAAAGGATTTTTGGGGGGTCTTTGCATGGGCTCCGGAGGGCCACGCGTGGGGGAGCCGCGGCCCTGGCCACCTCCCAGGCACATCGTGCCCAGGGGAGAAGCTGGGGGACCGGGTTCGATGTCCGGTGGATGCTACCGCCTGAGGAGGGGGTGTAAGGGGTGCGGAGCTGCCCCTCTGCCTGCGGTAGCATGCTTGTGTCTGACAAGGGTCTTTGAAAGTCTCCCTGTGTATAGAGGCGAAGACTGTGGGTGAGGAGTCACTTTTTTATTAGAGGTAATGAGGGAGGAAGAAAGCCACCAAACTAAGCTTTTGGACATTCAAGCAGCTCTCAGATCAGGGAGACAAACCTGGCACCAGGTCCCCATCACTGGTGTCCATGTCCTCACCTTAGGACCTTTCCGGCGGGTGCCCATCATTGCTGAGCCGCTCGGCTCCCAGTGCGTGCGTCCACCTCTGCGTATAACTCTGCCTGCCTGGCTGCAAGTTCCCGTGGCCCTGGGGACAGTGCCCTTAGGCCAGGCTCCGTGGGTTGCTGTCTTTCCACGTTTTGGTATTTGCAATGTATAGATTTGAATGTTACTATATATGCGTGTTGGGAGCAGTTGGAGGGATAGATGCGTATAGGACATGGTGTGCAAATGTGTCTTGCTTAAGTGAGCTTGTGAAAACTGCTGTGGTGTTATAGTTAGATGCCATACAAATCGTAACTGCATGTGAAGCCCTCCAAATGGTGTGCATGTGTCTAACATTACATATGTGCACTGTCATATGCAAATACGTTTTTATGCAATTTTTTTCTTTTCTGGTTAAAAAGTAAAAACCCAATTGAACTCTGAGCAGGACAAGGGGTTTGTGCCTTAAGTCACTTGCACTGAAAATTTCAACAACCCACGTTATGTTCATGCAAAACAGTGTCGGGACAGGGGGGAAGTCTGTCAGAGTCTGCAGCACGAGTGGTGCCTGGGGAGGGCTGCGGGGGGCTGTGCCTGGTTTCCTGAGGCTCTGTACCGTGTTTCCCGGGCCCCCCCCAGGGCCCCCCTGCACGCCATAGCTGCCGTTTGGCGTGATATGTGTGGCACCAGGGACTGGGGACGGCTGGCAGGGCTTTACCCGGGGAATTCAGCCGGCGCCTGACCTGTGGGTTTTCCTCTCCCCTCCATCCTATCCCTCTCCCTCTCCTCTGCACCCCCTCCCCAGAGAGCCGGTGCTTGGGCGTGTGTGGAGAGGTGAGCTTGGAGAGGCACTCCAAAACCCCCCACCCGACCCCTGACACGAGTGGCATGAACTTGGAGCCGGGCGAGTGCGGGATGAACTCAGTGAGCTGCGGCAACGGGAAACTCCGCCAGTGGCTGATCGACCAGATAGACAGCGGCAAGTACCAAGGGCTGGTGTGGGAGAATGAGGAGAAGAGCATCTTCCGCATCCCCTGGAAGCACGCTGGCAAGCAGGACTACAACCGCGAGGAGGATGCTGCTCTCTTCAAGGTAGGGCTCAGGCCAGGGTCGGGGCTGTGGGACACAGCCGGGGCAGGAGGGATGCCTGGAGGCTCTTGCAGTGGCCCCTCGCCATCCCGTCCTTGCTGCCCGCCTCGGCAGGCTGGCTCTGCTGGGTGCCCGCTGCCGCCGTCTGCCTGGCTGGTGGCCCTGGCTGTGCCCTGGTGTCCCCTGTGTTTGCGGGATGAGACAGCCCCCACATTCACACTTCTCTGTGTGGAGCTAAATGCTTGTGGGACTGCAGCGCATCTGTTTCCACATTCGTCTCGGATAATTTTCTCCCCTTTTTCGTGCCTGCTAAACTGTTTTTCCTACCTTACCATGCTGCTTTTTTTCTTAGCCTAAACCCGTAGGGAGTAAATTCATGCACATATAGGCACACACATATATGCTGTTTCAAGCATTGTGGACTTGTAATTGATTCTTTTTCTTTTTTCTTTTTATTTTTTTTTTTTCCTTTTTCTTGCTCTTTTGATTATCTGAAATGTTTCCAGGCTTGGGCTCTTTTTAAAGGAAAGTTCAGAGAGGGCATTGATAAACCAGATCCCCCTACCTGGAAGACAAGACTAAGGTGTGCTTTGAACAAGAGCAATGACTTTGAAGAACTGGTGGACAGAAGCCAGCTGGACATCTCAGATCCCTATAAAGTGTACAGAATAGTGCCAGAAGGAGCTAAAAAAGGTAAAGCATCTCAAATTCCCTGTGTAACAGGGTGTGAATATGTCTCATTGGAAGCGTATGAGGACCGAAGCGTGCTTTTCTGGAATGGTCCTGCAGTCTTTTTAAGTCTTTTAAGGAGCCAAAATGCAGGGCTCAAGTGCAGCTTGTTCTCATGACTTGAGAGGCTGTGTCTGCGGGGGGATTGCTGGCGTTTGAGTCGGAACATTGAACGGGAGCCCTCGCAGAAGATGCAGACAAGCACCCTGCACATCGCTGGAGGAATTGCTCTTTTAACTGGAGCCTCCCTGCCAGTTCTGTGTAGCGAGAGCCAAGCAAACGGCTCAAGGGACAGGCAAAAAAAAAAAAAAAAAAAAAAAAATTGCTTGCTGGATCTGAGTTTTGAATACAGGGAAGAGCAGAAGTGTTTTGAGCTGGACAGTAGGTAACTGCTGCGGGGGAAGAGCTGGGAGCGAGGGATGCCCGGTCTGCAGCCTCCTGGGCAGAGGCTGGGAGCAGTACCTGCTCTCCAAGAAGCCCCTGGTGCCAGGCAGGGCTTACGGGAGGCAGAGGCTTGGCAGGGCCCGGGGAGGGCATCCTGGTGCTCTGGGTATGGCTGGGCACCTCTTCCCTGGAGGGGCATGGGGCAGCCCGACGGGACAGACTGCCTCTTGGAGCTGCCTGCAAGGGAAGGCTGGGAATCCTGTCCCAAACGGGTGCTGGAGGGCATTTTAGTCCTCTGCTTGTTCAAAGGCACGTTGTTTGGATTTGTCTGCAATGTGCCAGTTTCAGATTTCCTTAAGAGATGGTTGACATCGTTTATTTTCATCCCTCTGGTCAACGTAGGTGCAAAACAGATGAGCATGGAGGAGCAACCGTTAATGGTGAACCATCCCTTTCCAATAACTTCTCCTTACACTTCCCTGACATCTCAGGTATGATATTAGCTACATGTTTCGCTTCGTGCTTGTACACTGAGCAGCATCATTTCTGTGCTATGTGCTATGTCTGTCTTTGCTGGCATGGCTCTCTAGTTCTCTCTGGGAGGAAACTTTATTATGAAACCCAAGAAATCGGGAAACAGCTTGTCTAATGTCATATGAGGCCACAGGGCAGTTGATTTCCCTTGGTGTTGTTTATCCCTGAGTAATAGCTCTTTTCTGTTGGACGACAGATACTAACGCTCTGCCATTCTCTTGATGCCAGAATGTAAGCACTCAATGAAGCCTTGCCCTTCCAAGCAGACATTTACCAGCAGTGCTTTGACTGCCTTTTGTTATTCCACCCTGCTTATTATTTACACCAGTAGTGAGAAGTTCATTTGAAAGCCGCATTGGTGGTGGTGGCGAAGTGCCATTTGTGTAGCCTGGGCAATGCTTAGACCTCCGTGGGCTTTGGCAGAGAAGACCAAGGAGATGAGATGTGAAAGCTGATGCAATGCATAGCATTAGTTTCAACAGCTGTCAAATAAAAGAATATCTCATTCAATTGCATAGGTACCGAATTACATGGTGCCTCACGAGCGGAACTGGAGGGAGTTTGCTCCGGAGCAGCCGCATCCCGACATCCCCTACCAGTGTGCCAGCGTCCCCTTTGCAGCTCGCGGTCATCACTGGCAAGGACCTGGCTGTGAAAATGGTAAGATCCTCCTGTTTAGGGTTGCTTGCTGAGGTTGGTCACCTAGAAGGACCGCGGATTCTTATTTGTGGCTTTCGTTGGAATGAACAGAAGTGGCTGGAGAGGAGTGCTGGGCTCCCTTCAGAGAGCACCACGGGGCCCATGGCATGAGCCTTTGTCCTGGGTCTTTTTTATGTGTGATGTGTGGGCTATGCAGTCCTCTGAGTTGAAACAACTCAGCCCCCCAAAGTCCTCAGTTGTCTCAAAAGCCCTGAGCAATAGGAAGAGAACCACCACCCCCCCCAAACCTGAAATGGGAACATGTGTTCTTTAGCTTAGCTTTCTTATTTTGGACCTTTTGAGGCACACATCAGTGAGGTTTTCGCTCCAGCCTTGTGGATTGAAGCGGCATTATTCTCCTGAGAAGAAACCTGAGATTATTACTTTATTTTAGTGCTGTGGCAATGGGACGACTTGTCATGGATTGAGTCTCTCTTGGGGCTGGTACGGCAGAAACAGAATAAAGGGACATTCCTTTCCCCAAAGATCTCACGGTACCAGAGCCTAACATAATCATGGCTTTCCAAGCTCTGCATCCTTAGGAAAAAGCCTGAATTGTGAAAATTGGCAACGCTGAAACCTGCAGGGGATAAAACATAAGAGAAAGGGAGCTGTGTGCTGTAGACCCTTGCAGGCTAACTCACCGGAGGATGCAGGCATTTGCTTTGTGAGGAGAAGCAGCTGGTTCAGAAGGGCAGGAAAGGATGGGAAGTGAGAAAGGACTTCTTAGGGCAGATAGTACATTTTCAGAGAACAGCTCTCTAGAGGTCGTGATGCAGAAAAATCTTTGGGTCTGCTAAGAAGTAAATGCGCAGCGCACTGCAACTTTTGCTGGTGGTATATTGGAATTATTAGGCAGAATCCTTGGCATTTAGTTGAGCTATTTGCTGATAAAAAATCGAGGTAGCAAGCTGAATGGACTCTACCCTGAAGTACATCGTCTGCAGCAGTTAAACACAGATTCGGACGCTTTGCTGAATTTGGGGGCAGTTGTGAGTGGCCAGTATTGGGTTTCTCATTGGGCTCTAAAACGTGTCAAGAGATGTGGGTGTTTTGTGTCTGCATCACACCAGCTCATGATCGTGGTGGGTTCTGCCGTTGGGAAAGGTAGTGTACGCTTGTCTGCAAGTCACTTGCATCATCCTCCAAAGATTTTTATTGACGTTAAGAAGCAGAGGAAAACGTCAATTGCCCGTGTTATAATCCACTTACTGAACGGTGTTTCTTGGAGCAGTCTAATAGTAGTCCTGGTGATAAAACCCTAATAATCTCCTGCTGCACAATTTTCTTTACCTACTTTTTAAACAATGTTAATTCCAGCTTTATTGCTATACCCATCTTTAGTAAAAGTCCCTATAGGAAATGGGTTGTTTTATGCAGGCAATTTTTAAGAGCACTGTAGTCTAGTTAAAAATGTAAATTATTTCTGTAATAGAATAGCACGTCAGGTAACGAAAAAAGACTAGGGGGAATACTGAAATGCTAAGGGAGTATTTCACGCAGACCCAAATAAAAATACAGTCCAAATAATATCTGGACAGATTGGTAGAGTTGGAATACCTGGAAAAATTGGGAAATAGCACATTTTTAAGAAGAAGAGGGGAAGAGAGAGGGTTCCTGGTGGGGCGCAGAAAAACTCACTTTTGCATCGCTGTGATTTCTGCCCGAGCTTTTCTTTTAGGATTTAGGCAGCTGTCACTGACTTTTGTTTATGAAAACAGGTTGTCAGGTGACAGGAACCTTTTATGCTTGTGCCCCTCCTGAGTCCCAGACTCCTGGCATCCCGATTGAGCCAAGCATAAGGTCCGGTGAAGCCCTCGCCCTGTCAGGTAAGGTCCGTAACCCCTCGGGCTTTCTGGGGAGCTTGACAAGAGACTCCCACTTTTGACTTGCTCTAGCACCATCTCTCCTTTCTGAGGAAAAGAAAAAAGAAGGGAAGAAAAAAAAAGAAGCTCCTTTAATGAATGAATTCGGTGTATGGTCTTAAGCCTCTTTTCCAGGATACTTAAGCACTTATAGCCCCAGCTGCAAGGGATGGAGGTGGTTAAAGTTGATGGAAGTGTTTCACTGACTCACGGCGTTAGTGCGGGTTGCTTTCCTGAGCCGCCAAATAGATCCTTCCCAGGGGAGTTTGGAAATTTTGGGAAGTCAGTGACTTTTAGCTCAGTTTTTCATTTGAGAAGAGCTCCCACGAAAACCTGGGTACCTGACTGTGCTCCTGCTGATGCCACCTGGCTTTGCCCTGCTTTCTTATTCCTGGTGAAAAAAAGGCATTCAGGAAAGAAAGGGGAAGTTCTTTCAGCCAGGTTTGCAGACATCTGGATGCTGAGGGACTTTCTGGATAACTCTGGGAAAATGTGTGTGGAATGTGCTTTTCACAGAAACAATGGATAAACCTGTAACGTGATGCTCGGCAGGTTGCTTGAGCAGGATTGTTCTCCTGAATCAGGGTCTGTATGTATGTATATATGTGTGTGTGTTTGTGTATATGTATATATATAAAAATATGTTGTACACATACACACTTTTTTTTTATATATATATATATTCAGTGCTGTGTGAGTTCCTAGGGCTCAGCCAAGTTGACCAAATGGCCATTTGAACGTAAGGCTGGAGATTTTGGGTACAGCCCTGTTGGAGCCGAAGGCAGCAGTCACTTCTTTTCGGGCAGCTGAGTGCGAGTTTGCAGGTCCCCTGTGCAGCAGCCTCTTTTATGCAAAATCTGGGGAGAAACACAGCTACTTCCTGACTAAATTTGAGGAAGTGTACCGAGCTAGTGGGCTTAATTGTGACGTGAACTTGGAAAATGTGATGAACAGCAACTTTTCACGTGCAGACTTTTCCTTTTAAGTGGAAATGTTAAGTTTGGGGGATGTTAGTTCCTACCAAATTCCCACATCAGTAGGCCTTATAATGTGATGAGAAAGCATTAATGCTACCACGCCCCAGAATTTTTTGTATTTATATTCTTTATATGTTTTTTGCTAATGTGAGCCTGTCTTCTGGGTGGGGGTGACCATCAGGCTCAGAAATCTCATGCAAACTTGTCTCTTGGCCTTAATACAGATCTGAAAGAATGAAAACGTTCATACTGATGTGTCACAGTGATTCTTTTTTATTTTCTCTCCTTGTAGATTGTCGACTCCACATCTGCTTATATTACCGTGAAATACTGGTAAAGGAGGTGACAACTTCTAGTCCTGAAGGTTGTAGGATATCCCATGGCCAAAGTTACGAGGTCAGCAGCCTGGACCAAGTTATCTTCCCTTATCCAGAGGATAATAGTCAGAGGAAGAACGTAGAAAAACTACTGAGCCACCTGGAACGAGGAGTAATACTGTGGATGGCACCTGATGGCCTCTATGCTAAGAGACTTTGCCAAAGCAGGATCTACTGGGACGGGCCTCTGGCGCTCTGCAGTGACCGACCCAACAAGCTGGAGCGGGACCAAACATGCAAGCTCTTTGATACTCAGCAGTTTTTAGCAGGTAATTCCCAGTTTCTGGAGATGTCACCCGGTCGCTCTCCACATCAACTTTACGAGAGTGCTCTTTTCCTGTTACCTTATGAATTACAATAAGAATTACCCCTCACTTCTTTTGGGCAAGTGCAGTCGGGGGTAGTTGACTCCTGAATAATCCTGTCAAATTCTGCTCTCTGTGCACGTTCAATGCCTCTGCCCAAGCCAGCAGGAGTGAACTGATGCTCAGCTGGTGACACCCAAACCCCCACATCTCTTTAAGAAGTGTAAGGAGGAACCTAACTAAATAGTCCTTCCACAAATTGAGTGTCAGAGGAAAGTGGATCCTGATCTTGGATCTGCTAGTGTAAGTCCTGGGTGGGCCTGTGGTCTGCACTCGCGCTGCCCTCAGCTTCCCAGAGCGAGCCTGAGGTCTTGCTCAGAGTGTACAAATACCAGCATGAATTTCAGTAGAAAGCCTTCTTTTCAGTCTATGCCAGTGTTTAAAAGATATCTTGGGGGTAAAAAGGATTTCACAAGCTCTGGAATTTCAGGATTGCCTAATACTCTGAGCAAGGAGGTGCATTACCTCTCCAGAGCTCTGTGAGAAGGTCTTGTTTTGCACAGGGCGGTACAGAGGGGGCAAAGGCACGCTTCAGGACGGTGCCTTCTCCTTCCAGCCCATGGAGGGAAGGGGCAGAGCCTCAACCCTGCTTCCCAGCACTTTTGAGCAGTTAGAGGGAGGAAGGCTGTCCACCCAGAGAAACTGGTCGGAGTCAGTTGTTGTCCCAGAGGACAGCTTGACCCTTTTTTGAGATGCGTGGCATCGTTATAGGTGAACTGTCTGCCTATGGTTTAGTGTGTTTTCCCACTAGAACAGGGCATCGGCACTGGCATGACTCTCTCAGGAGAATAATGCCTTGCAAAATTTAAAAGAACCCCACCAAACCCAAACCAACAGCTTTAGCATACTTTATATGCCACAGCTGATGCACCATCCTAGGAAAATGGTCAAGTAAGAAACACATTTAAGGAGAGAAGTCTCATATGGATGTGAGAATTGACAGTTAGAAAGGGGAATTTGAGGTCAGGGTACTGGCTTGGGCTTCAATCACATGCTAATTTAAAGACGTATAACTCTGCCTCTGATGATGGTTTTGGAAATCCCTTTCCCTTTTCTCAGGTGGTTTTTTCAGATGTACTCTGGGTTCTTCCAAACGGTTGACAGGACATCTCTTTTTAGATGCCTAACCCCAAAGATAAGCTCAAGCAATAGTTATTTTTTCCCCCCTCCTAAATTACTTATGCACCAATGCCTGTGCAAACCCCAGCATGTGGTTGAAGCCATAGTCTGGGGTGTGTGCAAAGTGAGTTTTTGCATGTGTTGATGCTCAGCTAGGTTTGTAAGTGACTTGCCATGGGCGTATGACATCTGCATGTTAATTGAATGTACTGAACTCCCAGACTGCAGGCAAGCTTTGGGATTCCCCCCTTAGAAAACTGGGCCTTCCTTGGGAAGAGAGGCAGGAGATCCCTACCAGTAGAGGGAATCTTGAATGGCAGAGAAAGGGGCAGATGCAGAACTGGTACGGACCACAGCTATTAGGACCCCATTAAGGAGCTCGACCCTGCAGTGCAAACTGCGCCGGAGCATCGAGGCCCATGTTGAGCAGCCTGTACTGTTGAGAAGGCTAAAATGGCAATAAATCAGAAAATAGGTGGCTGGTCTCTGGGGAGTACTGCGTAATAAATGCAGTAAATCATGCTGGGTGGAGAGTAGGAAGGTAGAGGAAAAGAATTTGGGAGCGTGAGGGAGGCAGCCAGAGGAGGGTTGGCTTGGAGTAGCAGGAGGTGGGGAAGGTTTGGGCAGGTGGATGGGGAGCCCTGTGGCGTTGGAGGGGGCAGTTGGGCCTGGAAAGGGTGATGGGGCGAGTGGAGGGTTTTGGAGACGTACGAGACTGACCTCAAGCCCCGATTATCCTGCTGGTGGGAAAGAAAGGGCTTTCTTCTCCAGGTCCATGCCATAGGCTGCTGTCTAGCACTCCCGCAGGTTTTGGGGATTTGAAGAATTGACGGAGGCCAAATAAAACTGGGGGGGAAAGGGGGAAAAAAAAGGAAAACAGGGATTTGAGGAAGAGCCTGGGGAGAACTATGCTTTACTCTGTGTTTTCAGTGAGCTGCCCATTGTTTTACTCTTGTAACTGACCCTCCCAGTAAGACCAGTAGTCCCAAGCTAGGATTGGGACACTATTGTGGTAGCCACTGAATTCACACCTTGGTCTGAAAAGCTTGCAGTTAGAGTAGAAATGGCAGGAGTGTATTTTGGGAAAAGGTGCGTTTGTCATGCCAAGTTTAAAGACTCTCCTTTCCCTGTATAGCAGGAGGTACTTCATGAATAGACATTGGTTTTAATATTAATTTCAACTTTTTCCAGAAAGCTTGAGTAGGGTTATAAATTAAAATGAAATCTTTACCAATCAACTATGTAGAAATACCTCACATAATGCAGACTTTAATGAGGTTATTGTAGTAGATGCAATTTTCTTTTTTTCTGGAAGGAAATACAGTGTCTAAAACACAACATAGTGATTTTGGTCCAAGTGGAAGTCTCTTATGGAGGCCTCACCCGCTGTCTTTTGTAGGGGCCACTTTGACTATTGTAAGTATTTTCCCTTTTCCCTTTGTGCAAGGGGGTGGGTTAGTGGAGGAGCTCAGAAGACACAGGCTCCTTTGCTGGCTCGGTGCATGGCTTAAATAAGGTCCTTCACCTTTCTGTGCCTCCCTGCCCCCAACTAGGCACAGCGGTGACAATGGCTCCATGACTGTGTCTAGCTGAGGCTGAATTTCGTGCCTGGCAGTACTTTGAGTTTCTGGCTCTACTAAGCCATTGGTTTCAGTGCTGCTGTTGGGTGTCTGCTTGAGTGGGTCCTGGTTGCCACCGGTGTCTCCTCCAGGAGGTTCTGCTGTCGAGGCGCAGTAGAAATACTAATTGGAAGACATCCCAGTTTGTGCCTATGAAATAACTTGTGAGGCAAGGCAAACAGAAAAATTGCAGTGTTATAACTAGCTCCTCTGATCTGTGGGAAAGTCTCCAAACTCAATGTCTTCTCCTTACCTCTTGTCTTTTTCCTGACCTCTCTCATCCTCCTCTGGAGTTACTTCATCTTCCCCCACTGTGTTCCAGGGTCCTCCATTTGGAGCTCAACCATCCACAAAATCTTTCTTACAGACCTGTGCTGGTTTTGGTTGAGATGATAGAGTTGGTTTTCTTCATAGCAGCCCGTGTGGTGCTATGGTTTGGATTCGTGATCAAAACAGTGCTGATAACACAGGGATGTTTTAGCTAATGCTGAACAGTGCTTGCACAGCGTCAAGGCTTTCTCCATTTCCCACTCTGTTTCAACAGCAAGCAGGCTGGGGTGGACAAAAGGTTGGAAGGGGACACAGCTGGGACAGCTGACCCAAGTTGACCAGATGGATATTCCCTACCGTATGATCTCATGGTCAGCAGTAAAACTGGGGGAGGGGAAGGGGGGGAAGTTTGCCAGAGGATGCTGTTGCTTGGGGGCTGGCTGGACATCGGTCAACTGGTGGTGAGCGATTGCTTTTTGCATCACTTGTTTTTCTTTGCTTTGTTTTGTTTTTCTTTTTACCTATTAAACTGTCTTTATCTCAACCCACAAATTTTCTCACTTTTGCCCTTCTGATTTTCTCCCCCATCCTGGCGGTGGGAGCGAGGGAGCGACTGCATGGTGCTTGCCTGCCTGCCGGGGCTAACCCACAACACGGCCCTTTCTCTCTTCCCAGAGCTGCAAGCCTTTGCTCACCATGGACGTCCGCTGCCGAGGTACCAGGTCGCTCTGTGCTTCGGGGAGGAATTTCCAGATCCGCAGAGGCAAAGGAAATTAATTACAGCCCATGTAAGTAGGACTTCTGCCTTAGCTAAAAGAAACATATTCCTTGGAGGATATGAATCTGCCAGTCAGGCTTTTCTGCCTCGTGTAGGTTGTGAGGGAGGTAATAAATTCTTGAAAATGCAGCACCACCCAGACTAGGGTTGAATCCCCAGATCTGCCAAGGACGTACTGGTAACCCTCAGTAGTGCAAAGCACCTGATTTCCCTCGCTGTAGAACATAAGTATCATCTGTGATCTCTTGCAAATTCCTTCAAAAACCTAAAGCTGAAAGGTACCCTGGAAGAGCTGGGCCGTGCTGTTATTGCCAACCCAGTTGTGCAGCTCCTTGGGCTGCCAGGTTAGTGCAGGACGTGATGCTTTCGCAACCGTGCTCCAGAATCCCAGCCTGCATCTCAGGGACCTCAGCCCTTAACGGGGTGCAGGGGCTCCTTGTGCAGCTTCAGGGTTAAGGTAGCTGGCAAGCTCATGGGCTGACTGACCACAGTTCGCACACACTCAAAGCTAGTGTTTCGGGATGCTATCTGAGGGAGGGTGATGACAGAGACTGAGACCAGGTACTTTCTAAATTGGCTGTATTGGCCCATAAAACCACAAGAGAGGTGATAATACACACGTTAGCAGCAGGGCTTAGCTTATTGCATTCTTGGGAAGAAAATCGATGTCTCTCTTAATTTTTCGAAAGCATGGATCCCAAGTCAGGCTTTTGTCATAAGCTGTAGCCTCCCTATGGCTGCGCAGCTTTTGTACTGCCACATCGCTGCTTAGCGAGTCTCTGGGGTGGAAGGCGAGAAGCTCACAAATCCATCCCGAGCTATGTGATGGCTGGTTAGAGGTAGCTCTCCCTCCCTGTCTCTCCCTAAACTCTTTTCCATCCCCATTTTGGTTTTCCAGCTTTCGATCCCTCCTTCCTAGCATCCCCTCTCCAGCCCCCTTCTCCATGTGCTGTCCTGGCAGCTTCTCTGTGAGCCTGTACCTCCTGCTCTTTCCAGAGCTTTGTTTCTCCCTTACCACTTGCTCCTCAACCTGCTCAACCTCTCGGGCTGTCCCGACTCGTGGGCTGATGGGGCTCAACCATCCCACCAAACAGCTATGCCCCTGGACCTGTTTGGCTCACCTGCCCCGCTGCCTTCCCATCTCCCCTATGGTGGGATAAGAGGTGCTCAGCTACCTCCGAATGCCGATGAGAGGAGGGGAAGGGGGACCAGTGGGGCTGCTCCAGGGCAGCGATCCCTTCTGGCTCTCTCACTTCCCAGAGGCGGGACCCACAGACAGTATTTTTCCTCCAAAATGATGCCCATGTCTTAACATGGAGGGGCTGGCTGACCAGCAGGAGGGTTGTGGAGAAGAGTTGTCCAACCTCTCCGTCCTCCGAGAGTAAGGAGAGCCTCAGGTGTTTATTCTCAGTGCGCAACTTAAATATTTGCAGTCAGAGCACAAAGGCCTGAGGGGGAACGGTGGTTTCTGAAGAGACAGAAGTGAAGGCAGCGTTAAAACATACAAATCTCTCTTGGTGGTTGAACGGATTCCTCATCAGAGCTTGAATGAACACAAACAAGAGTAACCTTGATGTTAGATTGAAGTCTAATTTCAAACACAGTCGTTTGGCCATATATCTCAGTCTACCTGAGGGCTCCAGCATTTCAAGTCCTCAAAGTACTTTACAACACAGAGGAGACTTTCAGGGCTTTGCGTATGCCTTTGAACACGTCGAGTGGCCGCAGGCAGTTCTGGTCTGTAGGCATCACTCACACCCAGGGGCTGGCTAAGGGACTGCTATTGCCGATACATTGTTTGTGTCACCGGTACGTGCCCTTCTAAACGAAGACTGTGGAGGTAAGGAGTCTGTGCAGTTAGCAAGGCACTTGGCAGCAGAACAGGCAAGGCCTAGCTTAAAACAGAGATTAGCGAGACCGCTTAAATCGTTTTCCCATTCTGGTAAGGAGAACTGTTTTGTCCTGCCTTGTTTTTAACTTAAAACCACTATAAATAACTAAGATGAGGAGCATGAAATTTTGTCACACGTCTGATTAACATTTTGTCTGTTCTTAAGGTTGAACCAATGTTTGCCAGGCAGCTGTATTACTTTGCTCAACAAAACAGTGGACATCTTCTGAGAGGCTATGATTTGCCAGAACTTGTGACTAGTCCAGAGGATTATCACAGATCTATTCGCCATTCCTCTATTCAAGAATAAGATCCTCAGAAATAGTGTTTTTAAAGCCACTATAAAGATTATGCAGAGTGGAGGAGCAGATCTGGGTCACAATTTGGAGATCCACACCACAGCTGGATGTGTTCAGGGGTTCAGTGATAGGAAAGTGAACTAGGACAACCATATTCTATGATACAAACGACGGGTCTTCAATGTTTGGATGCTACATCTCACATAGGTTCCACTGTCGCTGAGAATAACTCAAAACTGACGAAATGATTGCTATGTTTACGTTTGCTTAATGTTCTCCTTGGGTTTTGAGGACTGATTCTTACCGAAGACTTAAATCCAGAGTTTACACTGTTGCATTTGCAGGGCTATTTATTTTGGTTTACTGATCTCAGGGAAGGTACATAAATTTGCCGTGTTCCCAATTTGAAATTGTAACTACTATAGGTGGTAGCAAATGTAGATGGTTTGTTGAGAATAGCTGATACATGTAAGCAGTTGTAAGTTTAAATTCTGAAGTATGATGCTTATATTCTTGTATAGAATATTTCAGTGTATTTTTTTGAAACAATGCAGTTCTTCAAAGACATAGTTTTTTTATACCTGACTGACTTTTATCCTGACAATGAATTTTGTGGCTGCCACTGCTGTAATTGGATTAGCCCCCATAATAGCAGTTTCTAAGGTGATGCGTTTATGGTACTGTGTTAAGAAAAGTGACCGTTCAGCTCATATTACCTGTGGATTTAGTGGATTAACCACTAAAAGTCTAGAGTCCCGAAGAGCAGGTTTGAAAGTAAATTACGTTTTTCTTATAATTGAAAGCTACTGTGCATTATATATATGTATATATATGCATTAGAATTAAGTTGGCAGACCTTGAAAACGGCACAGAAGTGGTCCTGCTAGCCTTTTTTTTGATGTCACATGCATGAGCCAGGTTAAAATAACCACCACCTTTGACTTATACAAAGCCAGCTCTGCTCTTTGTGTGCACTTGCAGCTTCCTTCCAGCGGTACTGAAATGAATGTGAAGGGAGAGTTCAGGGAGAGCAGTGTTTGACCTCCCCTATTAAGACAGTCAAGGGAATGCTTGTTTTAATGTTTGCTTCCAAAAATTTTACAGAAGTATAATTTGATGCAATTTGCAGCTTTTAATGATAGGGTGCCGTTGTAGAGACAGAGAAGAGGTCTGTTGAGTATGCATGCCAGTGAAATTTCCTTGCTGGTGAGCAGACCGTGTGACCTTAGTAGCTTTAACTCCAGAACACGATCTCCCTATGCTTAACAGACATACTGCACTTGACTTTCTAAATGAGGAAGAAAAACCGGTACTTGGTCTGGCAGCAGACTTGTGTTCTAGGGACTTTGAATTTATACATCTTAAAGATGCGTACTCCTTTGGGATATATTATCCCCCTCCTTCTCCACAGTGCCAAGCGGAATTAACAGGTCATTTTTACTTTTATGTTCTTTGTTACTTGAAGTCTTTTTCCTGGCTTAAATATTTTCATAGGGGAGACCTCTCTCTTACACATTAAAAGCACTGCTCTAGGTGACCTTCAGAGCTTCTGCATATGCTTTTGACCTGTGCATACATTTTACTGAAAGGGACTTTTGTGTTCAAACTGAACTGGTACAATACAAATTTCATGTGTTTTTTTCACTTTTTTCTAGTGATCGTTGCTTCATATGCTCATTGCTTCAGCTCACATCTTAGAATAAAGTCCTTATTCCCTACCAACTTGATTTGTATGTGTTGTTTTCAGTAGCGGGGCAAATCTAACGTGCATGGTTCTGCCTGGTAACCTGGGCTGCACTGCTGGCTAAGTCTATGGGGAACTGTGTTCTAAGCCAAAAGTGCAGGGAAAGGTCAAAAGGTAAGGATTTTTTTCTCACAAAAATTTCTGCGATATTAGCTACAGTTAGTAGAAAAAGGGAAAGTAGGGAGGTTGCCCTTCGGCTGTTGGTTTCGCGGACCACGGATGATGCAGCAGAGCCCTTCAGCTGAGGATTTGGTTATGCCATGCACCTGAGGGCTCTGCCCCTGTCCCTCCATGGCCTCTGGAGCTCGGGACAGGGCTGGTGCCCCCCCTGCCCAGCCCAGCGCTTGGGGACCCTCCGACCTGCTGCTTGCCGGGCTGGTGGCTGGAGCTGGAGGTGATGGTTACCGGTTGCTATAGTTCCCAGAGTGTTTTCAAGTGAGAAAAGTTGGGAAAGGGTGAAAAGGAGGATGACAAGTGAACTGAAATAGCGAAGTCAGAATAAGAGTGAATTTCACCGGGCAGCCCCTGTTTACTGGAAATCAGGGCCCCGAGAATGGTCCTTCAGTGCAGTAGCTTACAGACAGAGCAAGGTGTGAAAAGTAGTTACGAGATTTGTGAAGTGCCTGAAGAGAGGGGGAATATTTTCTCTTTACGTGGAGGCTCATGTTGACTATTGAGGTGCATTATCATTTTTGGCTTTGGAATGAGCTTTTAATTGTTTTCCTTGAAGGAACATGATTGAAAGCCAGAGGCTGTGAAGAGGGAGGAAGGAGAGCACTGTCTACGTTCTGGCCAAACACAACTTGTGTAGTTCGAATGCAGAGGGATGCAGGTGAAAGACTTACTTTAACCAAGCAAAGAGATTGAGATATTTCTCTTGGAGGGATGAGGCAGGTGGAAGAGTGGAAGGAAAATCAAGCTGTTGATTTGTACCAGAAATTATTTTGCACGTGAGGACTTCAAAGCTGCATTTGACTTTTGTGACTGTCTCTTACTGTTCAAAGATAACTAATGGTTACATAAAGGGGGGAAAGCAAACAAGAAAAAAACCCTGAAAAACATTTTCTCCTTTTAGCATCTTTGTTACAGTCACTACATGAAAACATTTGAAGTACTTCCTACTTCTGTTAATTTCTGTTTATAGTTTTTGAGGTCTACTTCCTTCCTGTTATGATTTCGGTGGTGTTTATAAATGACATGTTTTACTCCCGGCATAGCTGGTGTTTTTTCAAACTATTTCAGCGTGCAATTTGTGTCAGTATTGGTTTCTCTGATTTTACTACAGCCATACTTACAATTGTTTCTTGAGAAGGTTTCATGCCGGAGCTGTGCAGCTGAAGTACCTATTTTCAACATTTGGTTCTGCTAAGTGGTTTTGCCTACTGCTGTAAACTGTATTAGCCTTAAAGGGACTGAAGGTTAACCAGAAATGAGGAGATATATTTTAAGCTGAAATAGAGTGTAACAGAGTTTGTGGAAAAAACACAGGATTCACGTGAAAACCCCCGTGGCCTTTTAGACGGGCATATGCATGCTGTTTACATCAGCGTTTGTCAGCAGCGTGGAGGTGGGGAAACACCACCTTCGGCAGCGAGCTTTCAGGAAAAAGTAAAGCATTTTCTCTTGCATGCTCTCAGATCATTGTCTGTGTACAATTGTAGAGAGGCAAAGGGGGGGGAGAGAGAGAGAAAGAGTACTTAGCAAAAAAAAACCAAACCAAACGAGTAGCTTGAAACAATCATATCTCCTTTCCCAGGCAGAACTATATGTCAAATTTAGCTGAACTTGGACGGCAAGATTTTAAAGATTGCCAGGGTGGTTTTTATCTGAACGCTGATCTAGCTAGTAGGAGGCTAAGAGTTATTTATTTGCGATTAAGTGCTTGAGAATTTGGTCGGCTCTGAAGAGAAGTTGACGGGTCCGTGTGACTGGGAGCAGTTAGGAGGTGGCAGGTGTGCAGCTCATTCAAGCACTTTTAGCTTTCAAGCACACAGCCAAGTAAGCACATCTTCTTTGCATCCCAGCGGGATTGTTACATCCACTGCGTCCCACAACCAGCTCCGCTGCTGGGCTACAGGTACCAACTGCCTGAATGCCTGTGAAATGCTCAGTGCCTTGACCGTGCTGAAATGACGGTCAAGGACGAGGCAACTTAAGTGTCTCAGCATAACACTCCTTGAGCTGTAGACATCGAGTCACTGATGAACACGCTGCTTGGGTGGGTTGCCATTGCCCTTTTGGCAACTGGTAAGAGGGTAAGGCAATCACCTGTGCTCAAGTAGAAACTGAAAAACAGACCAGATGCTTTGGTTCCAGGCTTAAATTTGTTTTTCCACTTTGCAATGGCAGAGTATGACCTGAAAGCTGATGTCTGAATGGCTCTGCACAGGGTGGTGTTTCACGAAAAGGCGATAGTCAAGAAAGGGTAGAGCCCAGTCCGTATTTTCGGCTCTTAGGTAGAAGTAGCTTCGTGCCCTGGGAAACAACGGTGATGAAACACAGGACTTCATTTTGCAAATGCATTTTTGTTGTTTCCACAGTGTCGGTGCAGCACAGCTGCCTCGCACGTCCCTGTGGGCCAGCTGGCCGTCCCCTGCCACTCCAGTTACAGTGCTGCCCGCTGAGGCCAGACACGGGACTGGGCGCTGGGCACTTTTCTGAAATCAAATCTCCCAGGCTTTAGCTATTATTGCCTGATCCCTTCAAAAGACAGCTTATGAAGTATGCACAAATTCTACCTCTCAAGCTAAGAGAAGAGACAGATTTCAGTGACTTCTTTTCACAAACTGCAAGTAATGTGTGTCCTCTGTATTCCTGGGAGCTGGTTTTATCTTTGACCCTTGGGCTTGCTCTGCTTTGGTTTCAAGACTGGCTTCGGCATTCTTGCTCTAGAAATGTCTGAAATCTAAAAACTTCTGCATTCCAGTCGGCCTGGCTGTCTTTTAATCCCTTTCCTGGCCAGGCAGAAATGGTGTCCAAGTAGTATCAATGAAACCACCTGCCATAGGAACTTCTGTGAATGTCCATGTGAACCTGGTGAGGTTAGAGCAGATACTTGCATCTTAGTAGCTCAAGCACACTTGATGAACTCTCCCAGCTATATAAATATTAGTGCAATGGGTGCATCACCATATGCTTGAAACGCATTTCATTGCGTCCTCACCATGTTGTCCACCTTGCTCCTTCTCACTTCCTTCGTGAAGAGCAGCTGTTCAAATCTGAATTAGGCAGCTAGAGGAATGCCCTGATTTTTTCAGGTGTGCAAGATGCAGAATCTCTCTCCGAGCTGGGCATGGCCAGCGGAGCACAGGCAGAGGTCAGACAGTTTCAGGTTCAAGCACTTCTGCTGTTTGTCTACAAACTGCATTAGCCTGTCTCTATCCATGGGTAAGTCCTACTCATGTATCAGTAAACTGTTTATCTCATGTAGTTTTATGCCGCCTTCTCCTGGTCTAATATAGATACAAGTCTTAGTACATGGTCATGAAGAAATTTTCTTCTTTACTGGTGGCTGCAGCCATCTATTAATGTGCCTTGCTAAATACATTGTTGTGGGTCTAGCTAACACTTTTGTCATTCTCTTGAGTCCTCTCTCAATCTTGGTCTAAACTGAGGGAAAGATCTAAAGGCAGGCAGTGCTTCTTACTGTTTGCGCGGTGCCAAGCATGATGGGGCACCACCTTTGAAGGTGAGCCTCTGGATACCACCACAATTCCTAAAATTGTGATTATGGTGTTCTTGGGTCTTGTGAGTTGTGATTCTCACCCTAGAAACCATAAAATGCTCAGCAGAGTATAATTGTGGTAATCATTTATGCTAGGCTTTCCATAGGAAGCTGGTGTGCAGCTTATTTCAGCCCAAGCCACCGCATTCAAATTACTTTTTCTCAAGGAGGTGACTGAATCAATTGTTTCTCACGCTCCTGTTACAGCCATTCATAATTCTCTCATAAAAGTGAAGGCTGAGCATTTCCAGTTTCTAGCACAGAGCATCTAACTTCAGATAAAATCACTTTTAGAGCTAGATGCCCTGCCTTTTTCCTTTCAAACTTCTCCTGGGTTTCACGATTTTTATATCCTCAGAAACCGAAGTTATGGGTAAGGTCTAGTTACATCTCTAATAACTCATTTTCATTTCCTTTTTTCACCCATGATCAAGAGGTTTAGCCTTCTTCATGACTGTCCCCTCCCACAGAAAAAACCCATGAGAGGAGTAGCGAGAGAGAAAGACTTCAAAAACAGGGTGAATGACCTCATCGTGTATCTACAGTAGAGACGTCAGTCTCCAAGAAATAGGAAAGGTCAGAGCTGTTTAGAGCAAGGGGTTTTTCACAACACAGCTGAAAAACCCAGGCAGGGTCTGAAGAATTCATGCTATCCTCATCCCTTATCTCATCTTTTCCCCAAATACTTGGAGACCCTCCATCCAGAGGAGCTGCTGCTGTGTGATTTTTAACATAGGTTACCATCCTGAAGCACCGGTCATGGTAGCTTTCGCCAGGCTTGGACTTTCAAAAAGAAAACAGTGAAACAAACGACAGACATTTGCATGGGAATAGTGCAAAATCTTTTTTTTTTCCTTTTAAACAAACCACAATTTTTCCTTCCAGAGCTTCTCCTATCCCCAATATAACCAAATCCTGAAAGTTTTCACTGCACTACCTTAACGATTTTATTATTTGGACTACTTAGCGTCAATGGTTGCGAGGGGAGAGAGGCGAACAAGGCTCCTGCGTGGTGGGCTGGCAGGAAGGTGGAGGAGCCGGGAGCTGTGTCCCAGGTGCCAGGGCTGGGGAGGGGGTTTGCCTGGCATCCCTGGGCACGGATGCAGGTCACCCGCACATGAGACAGCGCCGGCCTGAAGGGTGACTCTGAAGTCTCACTTTCCTTTAAAACCATCACTCTACAAATAAAATGGCTTACCTACAATCCCCACACAGATATAGGCACCGTTTAAATATAGCAAGCGTTGATGTCTATCTGTAAATTACAAGGAAATGAATAAATCGAGGCGACATAAACCGCAAAAAGGAAGTTTGAAATCAACCTGGAGCTGTGATAGGTCGACTCCTGCCAAGGAACCCTGCCGAACCTTCACCATCCACTACGGTGGTCACATAGCCGCCGAACCTGACCCGCCCGTCCTGGCTCCCCCGCCAGTTCCCCGGCACCTATGCCCACGTGCCGCTGCTCGCCGGGGATCTGGCCCACATCTGGCCGTCTAGACCTGTGTCGTGGGGGCACCTGCGCCCACGCAAAAGCCAAAGGCGCCCCAGGCACCCGGGATCCCAGCCGCGGGGAGGGCACGGCACGGCATTTTCTGGAAACCAATGAGCTCATTTCTGGGAGGCGGTGGTGGTGGGGTGCTTCAGCACGCGGAGGGTGCGAAGAGGATTAATGCAGGAAGTTGGGGGGAAAGGTTTTCTTTTTTTCTTTTTTTTTTTTTTCAATCTGAAGTGCGGTTTCTGCGCTGCTTACCATCCCGCAGCCTGCTAGGTACAGATATTTGGCAAGGTTATTTGGCTCGACTTCATTTATTATTATGAAGGCTGATTTTTTTTTTTCCTTTGCAAAGTTTATATTAAAGCCAGAATCATTAAGTAAGACATGAAGGTTTTGCATACAGCATGCATGTGTGTGTGTGTTTGTGTGCAGCTATCAAGCCACCCTCACCTCTCTAGAATGATGTTTTGCACACTTGGCCACATTGATGCGCATGTGAGGGAGGGAAAGGATGCTAATGATGCCCCAGAAGTTTTATGAAAATGCTGGGCTGAGGAGAGGAGAGAAAGAAAGGTCAAGTGAGCATGTGCAAATGGGTGTCTGCTGCAGGCTCTCCACACATATTAGACACTTAATTTCTTAGACTCCTCCTGAGGAGGAGTGTCCATCAATGCCTTGTGCCTTATTAAACCCTGAAGACTGCACTGTAGAACATGGGCAGCTAATTGTACTGCTCCAAAATCTCTGTCTTTCCTGCAAGGTCTTATGGAAAACAAACCACATGCTCCAAGAGCCCCAATAAACCCATTTCTCCTCCCTCCGCACGCTTGGTATTCCCAGGATGAAGATTGTAGCTCTGGTACCAGCAACCCTTTCCCCTGGCCACCAACTTGGGGAGGTGGGCTTGACTTCTGGCAGGGAAAAGTGAGTGCTTGTGTGCAGCCTCTCCTTCCAGCCACCCCGGCACACCCCTGCGGGTGGGCTGGTGCTGTAATTGCTCTGGCAAGATGCAAAGATTATCAGCATTGCTCTTTACCATACCGGCCAAACTATGTTTTCCCCAGGAAATACTCCCCATCTTCAGATGGATGAGGCAGAGCAGGGTGGCTGCAGGCATTGACCCAGTAGATGCAAGGAGTAAGTGTGGAGGAGGACAACTGGTTGAGGACAGTTCAGTTGCAAGGTTTAGCTGGGGGTCATTAGGGCCATTTAGTACGTGCTGCTAAGGTGAATTAAATTGCCTTTCACAAGGGAAAGGGTGAGCAGGTCTGGAGTGGAGAAGTGGGTTTTGGCCAGGAGGAGAAGTCAGCTATTTCTCAGAAATAAGGCGGCACATGCAGATGTGGGGAGCAGGAAAGGCATGGGGGAAAAAAAAATAAATCTATGCATAAAGGCAGCTCTCCCCCATCTGTCTTCCCCTCACCAAAAAAAGGAAGAGAAAAGCTAAAACTGGTTGGAAAAAGAGGAGGGCAGGTATGAGCTGCTGCTTGTGGCTGCACAGGGAAAGTTGGTTATGGGGTGGGGGGAATGGGAGCTGCGACGGGGTCGGGAAGAGATCTGCGAGGGGTGAGGGAGGGACACCGTAAGGGAGTGGGCCAGGAGCAAGCCTGGAGACCACCCTGGGGAGGGGGATGGAGGAGGGGAGAGGGAGCGAAAGGGCTCCCCAAAGGTCAGTGGAGGCCTTGGCCATGGGGGAAAGCGGCAGTGGGGCTTCTAAGGGGAGGTCTAAAGTGAGTTTGAGGAATACGGTGCAGCAGGTCGTGCTTGGAATAAGGGAGGAAGCTTGAAGAAGAGTCTGGAGGATGGTGATGGTCAGAAATAAGGAGGTGGTTGTGTTCAGAGGAGTCAGCGCTGTGTGGCTAGGTCTAGAGGAGCTGGAGGAGAGGGTTATCAGAGGGCCTTGCCAAGAGTCTCTCAGCTGCGCTGGGAGAATGGGAAAAAGCAGATCTTGAACTGGGATAGAGCTAACCAGAATGGATCCAGTGCTAGAGAGAGAGAAAAGCAGGAGACTCGAAGCTGTTGGAGAGGTCCTGAAGGAACTTAGCTGTGCAAGGGGCCAAGGGGAGGCTGAAAACAGCAGGAAAGCCATGGCCAGTGATACAGCTGAGGTCACAGCAAGGCCAGGCAGAGAGACAAGAAGATGATGCTGAGGGAGAGAAAAAGGTGGCCATAGAGAAGGAACTGAGAGCCCAGAGATCAGATAAGGAGCAGTGCATAGCCTGAAGAACTTTTTTAAGAGGAGCAAAAGTTAACAAGTGGTCCTGATGTGGTGAAGCCTTAGTGAAAGTGGGATGTTGAATAATTCCTCGGTTCCTCAAAAAAGTCAAACGAAGCTTCCTTGGCTTCAGGTAAGCATCTCCCCACAGCCACCCACGTGTTCCTGCCCAGCTCTCTCCAGCTCCATGCTCGGAAGAAGAAGGCAAAGGGTATTGCTTTTGGAACAAAGACAGCAATTCCTGCTCAGTCCACCAGTGAATCTCATCAAGACTGCAAAGGGTTTAATGAGTCACAAAGACTGATTTTTAAGTAGCGAATAGTTCAATTAATCATCAGTTTTATTGTCAATGACGCAAAGGCACCAGCTGCCACTGCTTTCTTCTTTTTTGGGAAGTGCCAGCCCCTTGGACTGGCAATGCCATGACCGTGCTCCCAGCAGAAGGCATTGCTGTGAGCTGCACGGGTGCAAGGAAGCGTGTGTGCCCAGCACGCATGGGATTGCTTTGAACCAGCTTGTCCAGCAGAGATGGTCCTTTCCTTTCCTTTCCATGAACAGACAACCAACCCCACACCTTGAGTGTCTCCATCTCCCCCTGAGCCCCTTGCAGCCACTCTGTGGGCTGGGGGAACCACTGCTCCTCTCCTCCGTCCCATGGGCAGAGGGGAGATGCCAAATGCACTGGGCAAAAGGCATCTACACGATGCTTGAGAAGGATTCATGCTGACAGCAATGCCTGTAAAACCTCTCCAACCTTGCAGGCCCTGTATTTTGGGTCTTGTACAAGCATGGGGCAAAGACCTCTGTCTGGCAAGAGGGAAGGTTGTCCTGCCCTCAGTGTGTGTGGGGAAATGCTTGGTGAGGTTTACTAAGGGGCAGATAAAAGTCTACAACAGGTCCAGAGTAAACCCATGATTAAAGGTTATCCCAAGCCATTCCTCCACCCCTGAAATAGTCCTGTGTTTATTTGTGAGAACTTATTTAGTTCTGCTTTTAAGCACGTTGAAAGCAGGTGAGTTTTAAGATATATACACAAAGCAAAGGTGCCATTTATCACTTCTTATGCTGATGATTAAAGCAAAGGTTTTCTTTTCTCTATAAGGAATATTGTGAGCTGTGTTCAATCGTGTTAATGACAGCAGTAACAACAACAGCAGTAAGTATTATTTTAGTGGAAACAGAGGTGTTTTGGTGAAATGCTTATAGTCTGAGAAGGTAGAGTGGGGCAGGGCTCAAGAGGGAGGCTCGAAATCCTGATTCCACCAAGTTTGTGGGCTGAGATTTCACCCCAGATAGTAAAGTCTGAGTTTTTAAAAACCAGAGATGACTTCAGTTATTTGGGAGTGGATCTGTGGTGTTACCTAACTGCCGAGGACATCCCATGACCCTCACATCCACCTGTGTTTTGATGGCCAATTTGGAACTGAAGCGAGTGATGCGGTGGAAATAATTATCTCACCGTCTGATTTAGTCTCTCCGGCAAGGTGTTTGCAGAACGTAGCTGCTTTGTATAGGATAACAAAAAAGCAATGGGCTGGCTAATTCAATTAAAAGCGAATAGCTAGAGTCTAGGCACTGACAGCATGTGGGAGGAAGTGGTGTTGTTTCCACTGTGACTGGCAGTGAGCGACTAGCAAAAACAAGGTGGTTTGAGGAACGCTTGCGTGTTAATGGCATTTCCCTGTTCTGTTTGTCAAGCAAAGGTGGGAATATAGAGTCAGAATTTACTTGAATCGGTTCTTTTACAAGAAAAGACGAGGGGCCTCCATGGGAGTGATGCTGAACGGCCACAGCGTACAGGCAGCACCCTGAGCTTGCCTGCAAAGCGCGCGCGTGTGTGGCAGGTACTCGCACAAAGTCTCTGTGGGTGAAACAGAAAAAAAAAATATAATATCGCTGTGCACGGGGTAGGCTGGAGATGGTCGTTTGTCTGCCGGGAGTGCTGAGTTGCTCTCGCTCTCTTTCTCTGTGCCGCAGTAGGGCTCCTACCGCCTGCTGCCAGCTGGCATCTTGTACCTAGAAAAAGGCTGCCCATGGCCTGGCTGATTCACTTCAGACTTGCGGCAGTTGTAGGCCCACGTCGCAGCCACGGCCTCAGCAGTCTGGCTGTGGCATCGGATGGGAGTGTTTCCAGAAGTGAATCAGACTCTCTGCCTGATGACCGTATCAGACGTGATAACCCAACAGTGTGCAATAACATCTTCTTCCATCTCTGCCTATGTGTGTGTGTGTGTGTGTTCATCTTTCCCTCCTTATTAAGCTAAAAAGGCCACCTGTAATGGTGTTGGGCACTCCGCTGGACACCCTGTAGGTTGATTTCCTTCTGACCACCTCAGATGATTTTGCTTAAGGAGAAAATATTTCTTTATCAAAACTCACTTTAAAAGAAAATTGCCTGTAAATAATTAATTCTAACCTTTCAGTGGCTTAACTTTTCAGTCAGTATCTCAAGAGACAGAACTGAGGTGCAGCCCGGAGAGGGGCAGTTCCTGGACTCTACCCACTGCTTGCGGCAGGGTGGCAGTGGGCATGGCTGGCAGCCCTTGTCCATCACAGGAGTATTTTGTGTTCCCGGTGTGACCCCCCCACACCCCAAAGGGGCTGGCTCCCTCCTTCACGAGCTAGGAGGGAGCCCAATGAGTACCTTCAGTTTGGCAGAGGTATAGTTTGATGATGCGTGGGGTTGTGCGACAGCATACGGTGATGGAGGGGACCCTGATGTGCATGGGAAGGAGTGTTAGGCAGCGTTGTGTGGCCAGCAGGACCAGGGCAGTGATCATCTCCCTGTACTCGGCACTGGTGAGGCCGCACCTTGAGTGCTGTGTCCAGTTCTGGGCCCCTCACTACAAGAAAGACCTTGAGGTGCTGGGGTGAGTCCAGAGAAGGGCAAGGAAGGTGGTGAAGGGTCTGGAGCACAAGTCTGATGGGGAGCAGCTGAGGGAACTGGGGTGTTTAGTCTGGAGAAGAGGAGGCTGAGGGGAGACCTTATCACTCTCTACAACGACCTGAAGGGAGGTTGTAGTGAGGTGGGGGTTGGTCTCTTCTCCCAGGCAAAGAGTGACAGGACAGTCTGAAACTGCACCAGGGGAAGTTCAGGCTAGAAGTTAGGAGACATTTCTTCACAGAAAGGATCGTTAGGCCTTGGAATGGGCTGCCCAGGGAGGTGGTGGAGTCACCACCCCTGGAGGTGTTTAGGAAAAGACTGGACGTGGCACTTAGTGCAGTGGTCTGGTTGACATGGGGGTGTTCGGGCAAAGGTTGGACTCGATGATCCCAGAGGTCTCTTCCAACCAAATCGAGTTGATGATTCTGTGATTCTGCGGCCTGAAGTCTGAGCCTTCTTCATGACTTACCTGCAGCAGTGAGGGGTACTGCAAACCCCTCGCCCCTAGGGCCCCGTGGAAGCAGCACACGGGGAGGCGGGGCTGTTTTTTTCCTCCGCTACAGCTCTGCTGAGGACGTACTGCCTCTCACACTGGAACAGGGATTCCTCTGCAACTCTGCGCTCCTACTTCCAGCTCCTACCCTAGGCTGGAAACTACTGCCCCTGACTGGTACCAAACACCTTGCTGTAGGTCTTGCTCAGCCTTCTAATAGGTCTTGTTTCTCTTCAAACGCATAACAGCAAAAATAAAATAAATATGTAGATTCTTCTCCTCCCACCCCAGCTAGTATATTTTAGCAATTTAAACAGAGGGGAGGTGCTCCAGACTTACATCCGTCATTTCAAAGATGAACACAGTGGCACAAATCTGGAAAAGCTCAGGCTTGAACTGACATTACCTCTGGCCTCCTCCCTGCCCATTCTGACCTTCCCATGTTGGTTTTGGTGATTTTTTTGTCTGCGTCTTGGTTCAAATTAGACTACAAACTCTTTGGCACAGTGCGTGTGCGTTTCATTACTAAGCACCACGACCCGACAGGCCCAGCTATGTATGGTGCCACACTACAAGGACCAGCCATGCTAGGAGCAGGCAGCAGGGTGTATGTAGCGTGTAACTGGCATCACTATGGCATGATCTACTGGAAATTACCAGTCACACACTTGCTGGCATACCATAAAGCATAGCCCTCCCAGGCTTGCTGGATGTCTCGGAAGACAGAGCCTGGAAGCATGTCCTGCATCAGCCTCTACCACCAGCTGCAGGGTCATCCCCAGGAAAACAGTGAATGAAAAGGCAGAGAGTCTCCTGTGCAATTGGAGATGCCTTAATCCCACTGAAATGGGTGTCCAAATCCCTTGAGGTGGTTTCATATTAAAAAAAAAAAATCATAACCCAAGGATGTGCCCAAAGCAAAGTTAGCAAAAACGTGGCCATGCGATGCACATGGCCATACTGCACAGCGCCAGCCGCTCCAAGGCGTTTCAGTCCCATGCTCTCAAACCATGTCCACAGCTGATGGTATCGGACATTTTGGTTGTCTGAAGTGGATTTCATTCCCACTCCTGGGAAGGACAGCTCCTGCTGCTCAGTAGTGGGGTTTGCATGAGCTGGGCACCGCTGGGAAGGGACCGGGATGCTTCCCCTCCAGGTAACCCCCTTGTAGCCATTGTGAACCAGCCATACAGAGACAGCAGCTACTTGACCATATTTACTTACATGAAAAAACAGTTCCTTTTGTTCTGTGGATAGCATCAGGAACTTCACACCAGTGATTTTTTTTAAAAAAAGTTGTTTTCTCTTATCCAGTTTGAATGGGGCTACCTCCTGCTCTCCCCTCCCTCCACCCCCACTATTTTTTTATTCTGATTTACTGCTTCTGCTTCCCTGTGATTCAGCACTACTGGCTGAGGAGGGATGGGGTTTGGGCAGGGAGGCAGGCAAGGTGGTTTGCTGGCTTTCATTTCTTTGCAGCAGTTGCGTTGTCACTAACTGTGCTGCTTTGGCTTTGGTTTTCTCACACAGATGAGAAAACAAACTCCCTGGTGTTCGCACAGTCCTACACCGTGTTAAACCCCACTCCGGCACCGTGGGCTGTTGAAAACCCTTGTCCTGGGTGGGGGGACACGCTCTCCAGCATCTCGTGGCTCTGTGGCCTGAGCCATGCTTGTAGCAGCAGCATCGTTCCTGGGAGTTGAGCTGCATCCTGCATGGGACAGTGTGTTTTTTCTTTCTTGTTTTGTTTTGTTGGTTTTTGTGTTTTTTTTTTTTTTTTTCCACTGCCGTCACAGGTCTGTCTGCTTTGCCTCTGCCTGTCAATAAGCCAGGACTGCTGGACAATAAGAATTCTGTTTTACAGAAGCAGCAGTGAGTTTTGTGACATTTGGGGTTTGAGCTTTTGTTTTTATTTTTTAAATCAGTGAGGGGTCGGGGGGAAAGCAAAATTTCATTAAGATTTTTCCTGGGGAAAAAAACCTCCAACAAACAAGGGAAAATAAAATAAATAAATAAAATAAAATCAAAGAACAGCCACTCATAAGCTTGGACAGCACTCTACACCAGTAGGGAAGCTGGAAATCAGGAGGCGGGTGCTGCTGCAGCCCAGTCTCCCCAGTCACTTGCCCACTCTGGTGTGGACACTCGTGCTGTGCATGGGTGCAGGTGGCTCAGCAGAGACACTGGGATGTCCAGACACCTCCATCCCTGGAGGAAGGCCACCCATGGCGACAGCCAAGCAAGGGAGGCTTGAACTAGATGGAGGAGAGGCTTGGGGTGGGGAGGACACCCCCTGACCCCCTTCAAGAGCGGCGATTTCAAGGCTCAGCCCCGCTGGTGGCATCCCTGCTGCCCGGGTATCTGGGGCTGTGCCCCACGGGTGCCCAGAGGGAAGCCCAGCCCGGGGCGGGAGGGGGACACCTCCCCGGGAGCCAGGGTTGGTCCTGTGTGACTCAGGAGGAGTGTGGTTTCGGATGCTCGGGTGGTGAGGCAGGGGCTGCAGGGAAAACCATGCCTTGCAAGCCAGCAGCTCTGCAGCAGGCGTGCATGTCAGCACAGGGGGGGCTGAGTCGGCTCAGGGCTTGCGTGTTCATCACCCAGCTTTTTCTAAAAACAGAAGACTTACTCAGAAGCAGAATCGAGGTGCCACTCGCCTTTACTCCAGCTCTTTTATATATAGTCCCTTTTTCTCCTGATTTTACTGCAGCAGTTACTATATGAATCGCAGCTCAGAAGTGGTGGGGAGGGGGAGGGCAGCGGGGATAACTGAGCGCTGCTGGCCAAGCTGGAGCTGCTGGTTTGCTGTGGGATGTGGGGAGTTCCCTCTGCAGGGGCTGTGTCAGAGAGCAGCCTTCACCCACCACCTGGTTGTGGGGTATGCATACAGGGCTAATGTTACCTTAAATGAAGCCTATGTCTCTCCTTTTTTCCTCAGGGACAGACCATTAGCATTTTCATTAGTGTTTTCCTTGCGATTGTTGTTTTTCTCCTTTTTTTTTTTTTTAATTTTTTTTTTTTTTAGCATCATAGCCAAGTTGCAAAACTAGAAGAGCTTTGTTTCCCTGCAATGTAGGACGATGCAGAGCTTTTGCAATATGCACTCAGATTAGCCTCCAGCCTTTCCAAGGGAGGTGCCCATTGCCACCTCCAAGAAGCACGTTAGCTCAAAACCTACATGCAAAGGGAAGGAAAGAGGTGGTTGGACCTTACCTTCAGGCACCTTCACGTTGGAGGCGATAACAGGTTGCTTTCAGTTTGTCTGCAACTCAGAAGATCCCCAGATCCTTCAACCGAATGTCTTAAGGAACCTCAGTGTTCCCGTTAGCCTTTCCCCAGCACGCTTCATGATGATGTAAGTTGGTGCTTCATTTACTTCATGGATTCCCAAACCGATGAATCAAGGCCTCCGCTTATGACAGCAATTCAAAACACACATAAATAGGAGACCAGTTTCTTTGTCTCTTGGCATTTTTACAAAGCTATGGCAACGTAAACAGAGATTCGTAACAACCAGAAGAGAGATCACTGGAGCAGCCTGAAGTATTTTCCTCAAAAAAGATTCACACAGACATGAGTCTTTGGCCCACATTGTTATAAGCAGAGATAAACAGAAACGGCTCTTTTTAAACACTGAGGCTGCGCTACTCAGAGTTAGGGAATTTAAAAGTGAGGGACATCCTTCCACATTGGTCACTTTAAAGAACTGACCTGATTTTTCTTTTTCCAATGCTACAGTGTAACTTCTGAAAAAGCAGTACATCTCGGTCTGAAGTTTCGTACTTCGATTAACAAAAGCAGTGCATGATCAGCACACACGCATATGCAAACACACACACACACAAATCAGGTCATCTTCATGTTGAAGTCAAAATCAAAACAGACCCAAAAAACCCCAAACCAACCCAAACCTTCAAAAAACTCAGAGATGTGACTTCGCAAACACACACACACACAAATCAGGTCATCTTCATGTTGAAGTCAAAATCAAAACAGACCCAAAAAAACCCCAAACCAACCCAAACCCTCAAAAAACTCAGAGGTGTGACTTCACCTTCAGTGAAGGTGAGCTTGAGACTCTCAAACAAGAACTTTCAGGCATTTGGGTGCTCAGTTTTTATTAACGCTCTCCTCTGCTATACTGTCTAGACAGCAAACCAAAATGAGGTTACCCGGTGCAGTACCACCTAATAAGGGGCATTTCTTGTCCTCAGAAGTGTCCTCAATGGGGCAAGTGGCAAGAGAATGGAAGCATTACTAACTAAATCCCTCCTCCATTGCCATCTTTGAGATGGCTGATAACAAAAAGATCAAGGTTTTGACGATTAAAAAAAAGAAAAATTTAAAAAATGACTCAGCACGTGGACAGCATTTTTTGAATGGAGTCTCAGCACAGCGTATAGAGATGTGGGGTTGGTGGAGAGCTTGTGGGGCCACTTTATAGCCTGGGACTTTCACGTGGGCTCTGAGGTGCTGGCTGGACCCATGGTAGGATGGTATCTAGAGGTTGTGTGGTGGCAGCGAGAGGGTAGATCTAGGCTCAGGGTTACCTTACAAGTTGCTTTTGAATGGACCGAGCAACTTGCTAATGATCACCGGGGAAAACCCGCGGCTAAGCTAGAAATTAAAGCAAGCTCCCTTGCATTCTTTCAGCACCATAAGAGGAAGGTTTCTCCACCATGCCTTGGAGAGATGAGCACACAGGGAAGGACCAGGATGGTGGTGGTGATGAAAACAGACCTATCTAAAGTAAAATCAACCAACTCAAAACCTCAACAACCTATTTTTATGAGCAATTGCATCCATTATCCTAAATAAGAAGGAAATCCCAAAGTTCTGGACAAGGATTGGGATTGACCGGTGGAATTACCCACCATCTCCTCCCAGTGGCAGGTACCTCAGTGGGTGCAAAAGGAGGCTAAAAGAGTTGAAGAATGCAACTGCAGGACATGAAACATCTCTTTGTCAAGTTAGGAAAGAAGAGTAAAGATAAGGGATGATTTTGGCACCAGTCTCAGAGTATAGAAAGGCCTCGTGGCCCATGATTCAGAGGTGCTGGTCACCTCTGTGGCTCTGTCTGAAGTGGTGGGTGTTCTGCTTGTTAGAAAGTCAACCCTTTATTTACAAACCCACTCATCATTTACAAGCCCACTTATTTACAAAGCCTATTGGTGAAAGTGCCTCGCCTTGAACTCTCGTAGGAAGTCTCTTTAATCACAAAAGTTTCAGATCGCTTACTTGCTTTGGGTTGTTGTTTCTTTTTTATTATTTTGCACTTCATGTACAATATTATGCAGACAGAGGAGAAAATTATGAAGGCTACATGGGCAAAAGACAAGAAATACCAGCATTGGCCTTGTCTGCGTGGTGTTTGTGTGCTTGGGTAAGTGGTTCCCTTAGCTTAAGGAGACAGAAATGGAAGGGTGAGAGCAAACTCTAGCAACAAAATGTGATTACATTATATTGGACCTTTTGGTTGTAGCCTGCTGCTTCAGCCTGTAGATGTACTTTAAGTTGCCATCCTCATGACTAGTCCTCATCCAATACATCCCCCATATGCTCCAGCCACTTGCTTCTTCACTGCTTCCCTGTCCCACCACCACCAGCTCTAGGGCACAATTTCTCTTGCTGTATTTTGTCCCCAGTCCCCCGTCAAGCCACATCTGCCCTCCTCTCCACCTCCAGCTCCTTCTGCTTTGCCCCGGGCAGTGCCGGGGCTCAGGCTGCTGCTGCCTGGCACTGTCCGGGCTCGTGGCGGTGGGACCTTCCTCCCAGGTGAGACCCCAACACAACCCAGACTCCAGGGCTGCAACACTAAGTTTCACGCAGGGGTCTCAGAGGAGGCCTTAGGGGGCTTGCGGGGAGATGTGAGACTGGAATAAAGCTAGGGCGAATTTTTTTAGCTGTCCCGCTTTAGTGAGCGCTTGTGAGCAAGATGATTTATCTCTTCAGGCAAAATCTGGATGGAGGTTTTTTGCAGGCAAGCGGCACATTCCTGACACACGAGCCAAAATCCTGCTACTTTTCAAGTCCTTTTTCCAAAGCCTAGGGGCATGAAGAAAAGGTCACCAAATTTCTTGGAGCATGGGAGGAAAAAAAAGAGCATATTTTCTTCCAGCTAAATGATCAGCAACCACTTAAAATTTCCAGGCAGAAAAAGTATATTGGGGTAGACTCCAACCTGGGATATTCTAGCCCAAAATACTGTCATTTGATGAAATTAAAAGTGACTGTAATTAGGAAGCAACAGGCAACTTCTGGATTTGCTGGTGCCACACTAAAACATACTTTTTTACATTTTTCAAAGAATGAAAGCTGCTGTGCAGGTGTATTTGCTATGGTTGGGAAGAAGTAGCACACCGCTTTTCTCCCCCCCTGCCCCCGCCCCCTTTTTTCTGAATGAAAGTGTTTTACAAATGAAAAATGAGGTTTCTTGAAATGAAGGGCTGCCTTTTATTCTGAGCTGGCTTCCATGAAATGCATTTGAAAGCCTCCCATCCTTATCTCTGAACTTGCTGCAGGGTGACAAGCGACCGTCCCATCCAGATCGGCTTGGCTGAGCGAGTGTCTGGGCTGGGCAGAGTCCCATGGACCTGGCAGGGCATCTGAAGAGGTTCTGGGCATCCTCAGGAGAAGGCTTGCCATGCTTTTTGTTGCCTGCCCCCACATTCAGAGTCCAACCCCACGTATCTCCGCTTCTTCTCCTCCGGAGGCACAGGCTGCAGGAAGGTTGGCTCCCTGTCCCACCATGGGGTTGCGATCCCGGCCAGCACACTCTCCTGTGACATCCCAGGGAAAGGCCTGGCTCCTTGGGCAGTGTCACCCACCCCACTTGGGCACCAAAGGGTTCAGTCTCCCTGAGCCAAATTGGGGAAGGTGTCCCTGGTCTGCTCACCAGTGATGACCTGCACTTGCCCTGGGGGCTGCTGGCTAACTCGCTCTCCCTCACACTTTCTGACTCATCTCCATCGCTTTCCTCCAGTCTTTTATCTCTCTCTTTCTCTTTCTCTTTAACAATCTCCCTGTGTCCCAGTCCCTCTTTTCCCCTTCATTGCTACTGCCTGGAGCACCAGCAGGAAGGATGGGAAGCATTAAGGATGTCCAACAAGTCCTGTCCCCATGGAATGAGAAAGCACAAGCACCTCCAGAAATGCAACCTGGCCTTCACAGTGCCCACAGGCCAAGTGACAGAGAGACGAAGCATCAGGCACCTGTTGGAGACCGTGGGCCAAAGTCGCTGAGACTTTATCTAGGAACATGAGGGGAGGCTCCAGCATGGGAATGGCAGCATCCCAGTACATACAGTGAGAGCCAAAACTCTCCCCCACAAGGAAAAAGCAATGCGACTGTATATGATAAACTGTAATATGCAGTCCTTTGCGTAGGTTAGGGTAGTACTCTAAAAGGCACGTGAGCACAGGAGGAAAAACTTGTAGCTGTTCCCTCTCTCTAATGATAACCTGTGGACTCGCTGCCGCGAAATATCGCTGAGGCAATAGCTCCACAGAAAAATTAAAAGCCTGGTAAGTCAACCTTTTTCCCCTCACGGATAGTGGTGATGGGAAAAGCACAGCAGTGCGGCAGAGGAAAAAACGTCCTGATACAATCTTGTGCAGGTGTTAAGAACTGCGGGGATGTTGTAGTGAAATCTTCCACCAGGTAGGCAGGAAGGGCGAGCTATGGCGCATAAAGCTGGAGCACTGACTCCTCACGCTCAGGAAGGCATTATGCTTTTTAGAGCAGTCCTAGCCTGAGTTTTCATCCTGTGGGGCAAACACAAAAGCAAAAGAGTGCATGTTTCTGCCTGTGAGCAGGGGTAGATCTACCAGGGGACAGGTTTGAAGGGACTGAGCCCTTGTTCGTCCTTATCTATCTCCTGCCGGCATCGCTGCCACTGCACATCCTCTTCTATCCCAGGGTCAAAATGGCACAATTTCTTATGTCACATAACAGATTCCCTTTCACTAGAGAGAAAATCTTTGTTACACTGAAGTTAAGATTGAAATAACATATTGGTGAGAAATGCAAATTTTAAAAAAAAAGACATTGCCACTGCAAAATCCCTCTCAAGTAACACCTCCCTCCAATAAATCAAATACATAAACAACCCCTTCCCAATAAAAGTCCAAGCAAACCAAACTGAAAACAAAAGAAACACAAAACCCGAAAGGCCCAGCCAGCCCCAAAACTCTGACAAAAGGACAACAATTGGGTTTCAGTGAAACATGGTGAATTGAGTAGATGAAAACCCAAACAAAGTGCAGATAGGGGAAGTGGCAAAAACAAAAAAATAGCCCAAGATGAAGAGCAGAAGGAAATAAATGCCTGGGGCAGCATTCCAAAAAGCCTAAAGTTTTGTGGTGTGGCAAGTCACTTCAGACGATGCTCCACCAGCCCTGTGTGGCTTTGTTCCCCTCCCCGCTCTCTGCAGCACGATAAAAGCACAGGAAGGATGTTCGATGGCAGATTGGCCATCAGCCACTTTCAAAGGGAGTCATTTAGTGAGATTCACTCATACTTGTATAAGCTAAAAGAAATAAAAAAAAAGAACAACATTGGTAAAGCAACCAGACTGATCTTGCAAACACACTTCATCTTGGACCCGGCTGATGGGAAAAACACTCTGTTATAGAGAATGTAGCATTATGAATACTGATAACACCTCCCAGCAAGCCTCAAACACCTATTTCCAGATGAGTGTTTACCACCACGTGGTCAGTCAGGGCTGACCATAGCATGTACAAGTCTGATTATTACAGCCCTAGTGTTGTATTGGTTTTACTTTTCTTTAAATATAGGCACATATGGCAGGGGGAGAGGGGCTTTTGTCTCGCTCTCCATTTCTGTAGCACACCAGAGCTGTCATGCTTAGACCAAAATCTGTGAGGTGTTCAACCCAAAGTGGTCAACCTGATTAAAAAAGCTCCCCAGAAAGGCAGAACCATTTTTACCAGTGAACGTTTATCACTTACTATCCTTGGTAAAAGCTAGCTAGTCAGACTTAAGGTCATAAGAGCTAGAGATAACTCACAGTATTTCTTCAGTTATTTGAGTGAAATGCTGCTCCCAGAGAAGTTGAGAAAGCTTTTGAAGCCTGGATAACTTTCCATTCACGAGAACTGTTGGTTTTTGTTGTTTGGTTTTGGGGCTTTTTTTTTTCCCTCTTACAGATAAAACTTGACACAATTCACTGCTGGCAGAAAACCTTGGAGGGTGTGATCTGCTGGGTCGAGCAGAGGCCCAGAGCTTTGCACATCTCACTTCCATCCCTGCTGCTGGCACTGACTCACGGGCTGGCTTGGGGGAGTCACCTCCCTGCTCCGCATCTGCTGGGAAGACCATGGCATACCTGGTGGGACAGCTCTGCTATTTAAGTTAGCTAGCGCCAGGCACGTGATTTTGAGATTACTGAAGCTGATGAGCGGTGTCCTTTGGCGTTCACAGGTTCTGGTGTTTGTCCCTGCAAAATGCGTCAGGAGTCAGAGATCAAAGGCCCAGGGTGCCACTAGAAGCTACACTGGATTTGTAAATTGAGTTTCCAGTATGCTCATGGATTGGGGATGAGGGTGTTGGTTGAGATGATAGAGCAATGCCGCCTTCATTGACGTGTCCAAGGCTTGCCATGTGTTAGCCAACCAGAAGTACCATGACTTTGCGAAAGAAGGACTTCCAGGTTCACATCTCTGCTCTGGCATCAATGCATGTGATCACAGGGAAGGCACGGAGGCTGATCGCGTGTCAGGAGAGGAGCCTTGGGCACTTTGTCCCATCTCAAGGAGGGCTGCTCTTCGCCCATCCACCTCTGGACCGTACATTCCTTGTCCCTGGTCCTTGCCCTCTTCCTTGCGCCAGCTCTTGTGTTTTGGCAACCATCTGCTCAGCAATATCTGATGCAATTGGTGATGAATTTGAGGCAAAGGTGAAGGGCTGGGCCGGGGTCTCGATGCACAGCAGTCTCACACTCCTCAGAGCCACTTCAAGTGTTGTGTCCAACTTTGCAATGCCTCAGTCCCACAGTGGAATCCATTCCTAATGCCTTTAGAAAAGCACCTTAACAAGGTGTCTCAAGAGCACATAAGGTGCATGAAGAGGCACCTATATGAGTTGTTAGAAGTCAGATGTTCATCTTTAAACTTTCCTTAATCACAACACTTCAGCAGTCTTCAAAACTGAAGTGTAGGTTTTTCCCTGTCCTTAGTTCTCACTTTAGGCAACCAAACACCACTTTGCTCCTTCTTTCTGACCAAAGAAATCTTGAATTCCCTCCTGCACAGCTTAAACCGTGGGGATGTGGACTCCCTACCCCAGCACAACCTACAGCAGAGGAGCTATGACACAGCTATGACATGAAACCAGAAGTCCTCTTCCTGAGAGTATACTCTACCCAGGGTCTTGTCTTGAAGACCTGGACGGCAGCCCCTATGTGGAGCTCCTGGCTTATAGGATGGCATGAGAGGAGGTCAGCTCTAGGGCTGTGGTTACGTTTCAGGTGTGGGCAGGATGTCTGTAGCTAATTAGCAGAACTCAACTGAAGGCAGGTATGCACAACCCTCCCTGCAAACACAACGGTAACCGGGCACGTGCCTACCATGTTGAGGAGCTGCAGGCATGGACAAGGAGATGCAGTGTTGCACTCCTGCTCTTCAACGGCTGGTTTTTGCCTACATCCCATCTTGGGCACCAAAATCTACTTGTGAAGCCGGGCATATAAAATTATAGATCGTTACTGGAAAAGTAAATACCCAAGTTCTGATGTGCCATGAAAGGGGTCCCCAAGTACATTCAGGAACCTGGACCAAAGTGTGATAGGATTAACACAATTCAGACAGGTCTGTGTTGTCAGTACTCTTAGGAGGGGAAAAAACACATACAGAACATATTGTACTGGCACACAGGGTCCTGAGGGAGCGGAGTTTATTGAGATTCAAAAAGAGATTCAACATTCATATATTTGGGACCCTCAGAAAAATTGTGTATTTTGCTCATGAACTAATCCATGAACCACCTGGGTCTGTAAAGCAGTCATTGATTACATGAGCTAGAAATCAACTTTCCCATTTGACACAACACTTAATTGCACAAAAAGGATAACCTGGGCAATGCTGCTGCACAAGGCTAAAACGTGAGATACCTTCCTCAAAGATTGTACCAGGATCAGTCCAGTTGTGCTAATGACTTCGGAAGTTTCAAAATGTAGAACAGGTTCTACCCTTGTGAGATACAAAATTTTGCTGGGGTTTGTTTTATTCAGTTTTGTAGCACTTTAATTATTGCAGAGAATCATCTCACCTTCTGCACCAAGGTATCATCTTCTCTTGCTCTCCAGCACGGGTGGGTGAAGATGTCTGAAGAGATTCCCTTCCCTGCGCAGGCTGTACCAAAGAGGGTTACAACAGGTGTCTACCAACATTTTTTTACCCCAATGGTTCATAGCTCTCTGGTCTCTACTCATTTATTTTCAAATCTATGTCTGCCCATATTTATGTCAGGTTCTAAAAATAAGTAGCACCGTTAACATTTTGAATTTTAATTATCTACTGAATATCTAAAAAGATAAGCTGGAAGGGGAAGCCCCTCTGCGAGCAGAAGTACAATCTAGTTAAATGAGTGAAATTTATCAGAAAAAATGAGTAATAAGCAGTGAGGAAGACTGTCTCATTTTGCTAATTTTACTTTATAAATTATCTGATTTGACATTCTGTGCTAAAAATCTGCTTATGAACCAAGAAAGGCGAGGGATGTACTCCACTTGGTTGAAGCAGAATCTGTGGCCACAAAAATTTTGCTGCATTAGTACTGCAAGCATGAAAACCCCTGCCACTGAAACGAAGACTCCCGTGGTTGTTTCTAGATCATCGTGTATCTAGAAATAGCGAGGTATGCTGGGCTTTGGGTTTGAGTCTATGCAGAGCCTCCTGGTTATCTGCAGTCACCTCGGAATTGCATTAATTTCACCGCACAGGTGTCATCAATGCACAGAAGCGCGAAGTAAACTTGGCCTTTGCTCTACCTGCACTCCAAAGCCCATTTCAGGAATGAAGGAAAAGATAATTTGTAATCCTTAACTTGTATTTAATGTGTTTTTAATGAGCTATATTGAGGCTATCAGTCCATTTTATTTAGGTGCTTTTGCCTGGGATTGGCAATGAACTTTCAATACTGAAGTTATTTCTTAAGAGGCGAAAGGGTGCCAAAATAGGCTATAAAACTAAGCATGCATTAATAGCATCTGTTACAAATAAAGCTGGATTCCACTTTCCATTGTCTTACTCCTTTTTCCTCAAGTTGTTTAAATTTTCCAATTCAAAAGGAATTTGGCTGAAGATTTCCCTTACTTGGTCTTGACCTCAAGGAGGGCTGCTTGCAGAAGAGTTGTACAAAATCTGTAACAAGCTTTTACATAGCGAGTGCATGAGAGAAAAGGAACACAGACATCTTCTTGGATGTTCAGACTAGAAGAAATTAGGTGCAACAAAGGAACTCCCCCCAGCTCCCTCATTTGATCCCCAAAATAAACCGCAGCAGATCTGTTAAGTGTTGCTACTCCAAAAGCAGCGAGTTTTCCTCGCTGTTCTGTGCAATGGTTGCAAACTGTGTCATCCAAGTTACTCATCAACACACATTATTTTAAAAGACTTCAAGGGTGCACTGATGACTCTCCAAATGAAAGCCCCCTCGGGCTGTCAAGTAATACTGAAAGAAGTATATAATTTACATGATAAACACCTTGTTCTGAAATAAATATACCATTTTGGACATGCTTTCTTAATATCTTCATTAAAGACAAGTTTTTAGAGCTCTGAAGTTCAAACAGCACAAAGAGAAAGGGAGATGAATTCACAAATCTCCTCTTTAACCTATGGCAGCACCATATAAAACCAGAACATAAGGAAGGTGAAGACAGAAATGGCTATCATGTTCCCTAATGAAACTGTGTTCCCTGTTATTCCCAGTTTTCCCTTTTATTTTGTGCCAAAAAAACTCTGGCTGGTACTACTGCAAAGTCAGAAAACTAGCTGTCAACCACATGAAGTAAAATACTCTTAACACGTAACACAGCTTGTGCAAAATTATTTTTGCCTATAATTATCTATTTTTTTTTTTTTATGGCTTCCTTTAACAATGTTAAAAGAAACAATGCCATGTGTTAACACTGCAGAAGCAGTCTTAATCCTGCGAACATCCTAACGTGTGCACACTTGATACCAACATCTAACACAGAAGAGCAGGGAAACCGCTAAGGAGGATGTAGCAGGTAAATTGAACCATCTCTTTATCAGTACATGGACAGGCTGGAATGTAACCAGGGACAAACGTTCAAGCAGGAATTTTTTGTTATTTTTTTTTTCCTTGAAATGTAAACCTACTAGGTCTCTCCTAAAAATATTTTAAACAAATTTTACAAGTTACAATGATTTTTCTTTTCTTTTTTTTTTTGAAAAGGATTGTCACCCAGAACTCTTCCAGGTA